>NC_133371.1:21632023-21665859 GCF_049309525.1 Garra rufa | reverse complement strand
GATATTTTTAGATAGTGTGACGATGGGCGTCATTTTAATTGTGACACATGTAGCGCAGTTATAGAGCACACTGAGTGGCAGGATATGACAAAATTAGATAACTGGCAGGGTTTGCACAATTACAACCAAGGCAAAGAAAAAAAATGTTGAAGAAGGTCCAGGAGCCCTGCTGAAAACTCTGAGAGGCCTGTGAGAAGACAACAAAAGCAAAAATGATGCAACACAGCAGAGGCTGCCTGCAACCCAGCTCATCTTCTTGACTGAGTGAGATGGCAACTCCCTGTCCTAAAGGGCCACTGGGACCAATCGGCTTTACATCAGCTGACAGGTCTGAAGGTCTCTAAATAAAACTTCTGCCTCGGCTGATGCTGGCTCGCTGCAAAACAGTGCTAAGCAAAGACAAGCTCGAGAGGAGAACATGTGCAGGTGTGTATGCGGCATGCTTGCTTTTCCGTCAAAATCACTTTGCACCATGACACTTGTGTGCTTCAGCTCATCTCCTTCATCAGAGGGCTGACAAGAAGGGCATACAAAACCTGAAAACTCCCCCTTCTACAATACTCTATCACCACTTTGTGCTGTCAGTGTGATTTTAGGGTGAAGTCACCAGGAGAATCGAAAACGTGAAATCGAGCAGATAATAGTTTGTATGGTAAGCACACGTACTGTATGTTCTCCATCTGACACGATCGAAGCGGGGTGGCCTGAGGGGGTGGTAGGAGGAACAAGCTCCTGGATGATATAAAGCGAGAGTGGAATGTGATATTGACAAGTGAAATTAATACACTGTTTCCAAACAAAGAGTAACTTAATTGTTCGGTTTTCATCAAAAGCAAAACAAGACATACAGCAATAAAATTTAGCTAGTCAGAACAAATATATATATATTCCCAATATAATCTAATGGGATTTGCCATGAGTAAAGCCACCTAGCACAATACTACCACATAAAATTGATAACTGCTTCTTCGTTTTTTTCACACAAAAATGAAAATACTGTCATTTATATACAAACCAATATGATTCCCTTCCGGGAACTCGCACTGCGTCATCAGCGCTTTGGGGAACGCCATTGGCGAGCGCCCTCTGAATCATGTCTGCAACCAATGAGTGACGAGTGACGTCACCGGCGTGGTGACGTAAGCGACCAGGAAGTATAAAGCACGTGCGTTTGATGCCGGCGTCAGCTTTTGTCATTCAGCGAGAGCGCTCTGTGTCTGTCTGTCTGTCATTTTGCTGGTTTTCTGTGCAATTGCACAACTTTATTTGAGCAATATGACAACCAAAGGTGGAAAGAGTTGTAGAAAGAGTTTTAGAGCGGTTGAGCAGCCACATAGGCGGTGTGCTCCCCCATGCCAGCGATTCATCGTTGGCGGGGATACACACAGACTATGCGTGGTCTGCTTGGGAGCGGAGCATGCTCAGTCAGCCCTTGAGGGGGCTGGCTGCCAGCAGTGTGAGCGTCTTCCACTGCGGGTGCTCCGTTCCCGGAAAGCCCTCTTCGAGGAGGGGGCTTTCGCTAGCATTCCTCGCGGGTCTGGCCCCGCTTCCGTCGAGGCGGAGCGGCAGCTGCACTCGTGGGTTCGCAGTTAGATCTGCTAGACATACCTGGCGGATCTAGTGACCTCCTTCTGGATGTGGAAGCCCGCACTGCGGTTCCTCCCTCCAGGAGGAGGACGAATCAAGGCTTCTCCTGTCTTCCTCCGAGGAGGTTGATGTGGAGAGCCTTGATCAGAGTCAACCACCCCCCCCGATCGCCTCACTATGAGGAGCTAGTAGAGGTGCTGACTAATGCGGTCGATCAATTGGCCCGCAGAACAAAGTCATGAGCCGCAGCGAAGCAGACTTGACGAACGCTTCCTGCGGACAAAGTCAGCACCTCCTAGACGGAGCCTTCCGTTTTTTCCCTGATCTCCATAAAGAGATCTCGAGATCCTGGGAAAAACCATATTCAGCCCGCTTGTTCTCCCCCGCTGCAGATCACTACGGTAATGTGGCGGGGTTGAGAGAGCACGGCTATAAGATGATGCCGCAGGTTGAGCAGACGCTCGCGGGCTATCTGTCACCTGGACAGGCATCATCTTTGAAGGCTCCGTCCTTTACCACCAAGCACTAAAGGTTACATCGAGCTTGATGGGCAAGGCATACACGGCAGCAGGTCAGGCTGGGGCTTGCCTTCACACCATGGCAGTCCTTCAAGCCTACCAAGCCGACCTGCTGAAGGAGTTTAACGACGGCGGGGAAGTGAGCGTCAATGAGATGAGATCTTGCTCTCCGGGCCACCAAGGAGACCGCCCGTGCTGTGGACCGGTCTATGGCAGCCCTGGTGGCCGCGAAGAGGCATCTGTGGCTGACCCTGTCTGATATGAGGGAGAAAGACAGGGTCACCCTTCTGGACGCCCCCCTGCATCCATCTGGCCTCTTCTGTGATTCTGTTGACACGGTTGTCAGCAGACACCAGGAGGCCCGCAAGCAGGCGGCGGCGTTCCAGCGAATCCTTCCTCGCCGCGTTTACTCCTCTGGGGCTGAACGGGAGCAGCCCCAGCCGTGTGCTAGCTCCTCACACAGAGAGGCTCAGAAAAGCAGTGTTGCAACCCGCACCCCTCTGGCAAGACCTAGAGGGCGGGGGAAGCAAAACTCCAAGTTGGGGGCCTCTGGGAAGAGGCCTGACCTGAGGGTCGTCCTCCAATCCAAGAGGTCCTCGACTAAGCGGCCCTGACTGCTGTGGCACAGGGCCAGTGAGGGCAGCCCCTCTCGAGGAGGCTGGTGGTTCGCTGTTACAGGCCACCGAATCAGTTGTTCAAATAAATCCAGAAACCAGTCTCGAGAGGCTGGTTCCCTTAGTAGATTTTCTGGCAGCGTGGAAACTACTGCCGAATGTATCTGCATGGGTCCTGCGTACTGTAGAGAAAGGCTATTCTATCCAATTCGGCGCTCCGCCGCCGCCTTTCAGCGGGATGTTTCCCACCGAGGTGGGCCCAGAGCAGGCTCTGGTAATGGAACAGGAAGTAAACTCCCATCTGAGGAAGGAGGCCATCGAGGTGGTCCCTCCTCAGCACAGGGAATCCGGGTTCTACAGCCGGTACTTCATTGTTCCGAAGAAGGATGGCGGGCTACGGCCCATTTTAGATCTCAGACACTTGAACCGCTCAGTCAAGAAACCGAAGTTCAAGATGCTGACTATCAAACACGCCGTGTCTCAAATCAGGTCCGAGGACTGGTTTGTCACGATAGATCTAAAAGACGCATATTTTCACGTCTCCATCCTTCCTCAGCACAGGAAGTTCCTGAAGTTTGCTTTCAGGGGCAAAGCTTACCAATACAGAGTTCTTCCTTTCGGCCTAGCACTCTCACCCCGCACTTTCACGAAGTGTGTGGATGCTGCGCTGGCTCCCTTGCGACTCCAGGGCATCCGCATACTCAACTACATAGACGACTGGCTGATCCTAGCCAGTTCAGAGCAGTTGGCGGTTCAGCATCGAGGTGCTGTTCTCGCTCACATGCAAAAGCTGGGGTTGAGACTCAACGCCAAGAAAAGTGTGCTGTCTCCATTACAGAGAACCACTTATCTAGGTGTCGTATGGGATTCGACCACGATTCAGCCACGGATGTCACCTGCTCGGATCGAGTCGATCCCTACTGCAGTAAATGCGGTCAAGCTAGGCCTGTCACTCACTGTCAAACAGTTCCAACTACTGTTAGGTCTTATGGCAGCTGCATCCAACGTGATACCTCTTGGACTGCTGCACATGAGACCACTACAGTGGTGGCTCAAAACCAGAGGGTTTTCCACAAGGGGCAACCCGTTCCGCAAGATCAAGGTCACGCGGCAATGCCTACGTGCCTTGAACCTGTGGAAGAAACCCTGGTTTCTTTCTCAAGGCCCGGTGCTGGGAGCTCCTTGTCGCCGTGTCATGCTAGCGACAGATGCATCCCTCACCGGGTGGGGAGCGGTCATGAGTGGCCGCTCAGCCCACGGCCTTTGGAGCGACCACCATCTCTCTTGGCACATAAACTGCCTAGAGATGCTGGCCGTGTTTCGGGACCTGAAGTCTTTCCTTCCAAACCTAAGAAACCGTCATGTGTTGGTCCAGACAGACAACACCGCGGTAGTCTATTATATCAACCACCAGGGCGGTCTGCGATCACGCAGGCGTACAAGTTGTACAAGTTGGCGTACCAGATCCTCCTGTGGTCGCAAGGAAAGCTTCTATCTCTGAGAGCAGTCCATATTCCTGGACGTCTCAATATGGGAGCAGACGTCCTGTCGAGGCTGGGGCCGAGGCCCGGGGAATGGATGCTTCACCCTCAAGTAGTGAAGCAGATTTGGAGAGTGTTTGGCCAGGCTCAAGTGGACCTCTTTGCGACTCAAGAGACATCGCAATGTCCCCTCTGGTACTCTCTAGTGCCTCCAGCTCCTCTGGGACTGGACGCCATGGTACAGACGTGGCCGAGGCTTCGTCTGTACGCTTTTCCCCCGATCGCTCTGCTCCCGGGAGTTCTGGAAAGAGTACGCCGGTTTGGAGTACGGCTGCTGCTAGTAGCCCCATACTGGCCGGCCCGAGTATGGTTCTCGGACATAATCGCCCTCCTAGACAGCTCTCCGTGGGAGATTCCCGTCAGAAGAGACCTCCTATCCCAGGCCGGGGGCACAATATGCCACCCCCACCCGGAGATGTGGAAATTATGGGTGTGGCCCCTGAGGGGGCACAACTCATAGAGGCTGGTCTCCCAACTGAGGTTGTCGAGACCATCCTCCAATCCAGAGCTCCCTACGAGGAAACTTTACGGCCTTAAGTGGAACCTGTTTGCTTCATGGTGTCATGAACGCCGTATAGATCCAGTTAATTGCCCAGTTGGTACAGTACTGGAGTTCCTGCAAACTCGTTTTTCCACGGGACTAACCCACTCCACCTTGAAGGTCTACGTGGCGGCAATATCGGCCTACCACGCCCCTCATGGTGGCCTCTCAGTGGGTAGAGACCCCCTGGTCACACGTTTCCTCCGCGGTGTACTCAGGTTGAGGCCTCGAGTCAAACCGCAAGCCCCCACGTGGGACCTGGCTGTGGTGTTAGAAGCCTTATGTAAGCCTCCTTTTGAACCTATAGAGGAGATCTCTGATCACATGCTTACTATCAAGACAGCACTGCTGCTTGCTCTGACTTCTCTGAGGAGAGTCGGGGACCTGCAGGCCCTTTCAGTGGCCCCCTCTTATATCGACTTTGCGTCCGGATTGGCCAAAGCGTTTCTTTACCCAAGAGCCGGGTATGTCCCGAAGGTCCCGTCTTCAGCACCACAGCCTATAACGCTGCAAGCGTTTTATCCTCCTCCATTCGTGGAGCCCGACCATCGGAAGTATAATTTTATGTGTCCAGTGAGAGCACTCGACACTTACGTCCACAGAGCTGCCATGTGGCGTAAATCAGAGCAATTGTTTGTTTGTTACGGCCCCCCAAGAAGGGGGTGCCCGGCTTCAAAACCGACTATCAGTAGATGGATCGTAGATGCCATTTCTACTGCTTACGAGTCCTCTGGTCTCCCATCTTCTATGGCAGTCAAAGCTCACTCTACTAGAGGTCTGTCGGCCTCTAAAGCTCTGATGGCAGGTGTCCCGATCCAGGACATCTGCAGTGCGGCGGGTTGGTCCTCACCTCTAACGTTTGTCAGATTCTACGAACTTGATCTCAGAGCCACTCCTGGCTCCTTTGTCTTCACGCCCTAGCAATTAGGCTAGGCCCAGAGTCTCATCCCTCCTAGTCTGGTAGTTTCCCAGACAGGAGACGTATCGTTTCCTCATGTGCCCGAGGGCCGAGGAATACTCTCCCTCTGATTCTAGTAGATACTAGTTCAAGGATTATTTTTTCCCTCTGGTTCTGGTAGATGACCAGACCAAGGAATATACTGTTCTCCTCGAGCGCCTGAGGGCCCAGGAATATCCTCCCTCTGGTTCTAGTACAGTACTAGACCGAGGTTTATTCTCCCTCTGGTTCTGGTATGACCAGACCAAGGATCATTCTCCCTCTCGTTCTGGCACGTGGGTTCCCAGACAGAGGTGTAATACCACTCGCGTCCTGGCAGATTTCCCAGGCGGAGACATTCCAGTGTCCTGGCAGGTACACCAGGCACTACTTATGTCCCTCTTGTTCTGGAAAGAGTCCAAACAAAGGATTACCTTCTCCTTGTGCGCCCGAGGGCCGAGGAAGATGTTCCCTCTGGTTCTGGTACATGACCAGACCAAGGCTTATTCTCTCCTTCTTGTTCTGGCAGGACACCAGACAAAGGAGTATATATATATATATATATATCTTTCCTCGTGTGCCTGAGGGCCGAGGAATACTCTCCCTCTGGTTCTAGTAGATCACTAGACCAAGGAGTTCTATTTCTCCTCGTGGGCCTGAGGGCCGAGGAATACTCTCCCTCTGGTTCTAGTAGATGACTAGACCAAGGAGTTCTATTTCTCCTCGTGGGCCTGAGGGCCGAGGAGTATCTCTTCCTCTGACTCCGGTTGAGGATCCGGACTAGAGAGACTCTGGTAGAGGACCAATGTTCGCCTCGTGTGCCCGAGGGCCGAGGAATATTCTCCCTCTGGTTCTAGTACAATACTAGATCAAGGATTATTCTCCCTCTGGTTCTGGTATGACCAGACCAAGGATCATTCTCCCTCTTGTTCTGGCACGGGTGGTTCCCAGAAAGGGGTGTACTACCACTCGCGTCCTGGCAATTTCCCCAGGCGGAGACTTCCCAGTGTCTTGTGTAGTGGACCGCGCATTACAGGGCCCAGTTTATGGCAAGGGCCCCTCCCTGGCCACAATAGTGGACAAAGGTTTGCTACATTTTGATTGGATCTTGGTGGACTAACATAAGCAAACTGTCCAACGCCATCAGATAAGGATGCCAGGACAACTGCCAGACACCTCTTAGAGGGCAAGAAGAGACCTTTGGTACAAAAACTCGGGAAGGACGGAACTTCCTATTGGCCAAGGTGCAGTTTCTGCCCTTCACCCACCTTGAAACTGCTTCCTAAGGTTTGGTCCTGTGACAGCCATAAAAATTCCTTAGGATCTCCAGACGCAGCAGCAATGGGTGAAACAAAGAGAGATCACAAAGATCCATCCAAATTCATAACTATGTTTTCAAACCTTGAACTCATGCGAACCATAACACACACATCTTATACTTATTCAGAGAAATAAGTATTCTCACTGACAGCGATGTGTAGTGCAACATCTTACACAAACTCAGCTGTTAATGGACAAATGAATGCATGCATGACAGTTCAATCTTTTCCCATCATGTTTGGACTTAATGTGTTCATTACATGACCAAATGTTTTCTGATTGTGTTTTGGAAAGTGAGAAATGCACCAGTAAAACATTATTGACACTTTTCTAACTTTGTGTTTGGACTATGCAAATGACTTCCACAAGAGGAAAGAAGGGTGGGCTACCCCATGTCCCCCCGCTCTGATGGAACCAGCCAATCACAGCATGGAAATGGAGAAGCACCAAATTGCAATCTCCTCCTCATCGGAAAGTTATAAAGGTACCTCTCCAAAAGACACTCCTTGTACTGAGTCTGACCTGCAAGGGTGAGACAATAACAGCTACACCTCCATTCTGAGTCTCCGGCACGTCCAGGGGACGGTAACAGATCAAACTTCTTTCTGAGTCTGTGGCCCGTTACTGGGAAGGCAGCAACAGATACCTTCATTCTGAGTCTCCAGCTCCACAAGAGAGAGACACTAACAGACACAACTCTTCTGAGCCCACTGTCCAGAGAGACAGAAACAGATGCTCCACACTCCAAGTCTCCAGCTGTGAGGCAGCAGCAGATACGACCACGTTCTGTCTGTGAGGAAAGAGATATTTTCCACGTTCAGAGCCTTCGTCCAGCGAGGCAACCACAGATGCAGCACGTCCTAAGTCTCCATCCGAGAGAGACAAAGCGGATTGACCAAGTTCTGAGTCTCTAGCCGAGAGAGGCAGAAGACCAACAGACATTTGCAACAAGGTTGAGCTCCAGCAAGCAAACCTTCACTTCAGGTACCTTTGCTTGCGTGTTCCAAGCTAAGGGCCTTCAGCACCTACACCAGGGCCACATCTGCGTGTTCCAGATCTTAGGACCCTTTGGTGCTCCAGGAGATCAGCATCCTACAGCGCTTCATGCTCAAGGCTGTCGAAACGGATTCCTGCTCCTTTTCCCACTGACTGCTCCCAGCGCAACCAGTGGAAGAATTCACCGTCACCGGACTGCTCAATCAACCACAGAGAACGTAAATATCACTTCCAATCCTCTTCCAGAGACCTTGGCATTGTTATGACATAGTAACACCCAACTGAATCACATTTTATGCATCTTATGCACTTTATTCCTTTTGCATTTATTGTATTCATTTAATAGTTGATTACTCTTGTCTATCTTTTGTTAATAAAATGTATTTTATTACACTTGTGTCTTCCTTGTGTTGATAATACAGTGAGAGGTTCTACAAGTTAGATATCCCACCAATCTTTCTTATGTGATGTACTCATAACCGCACATTAAGTGACATGTGATCCAAGAATCATTACGTCATCTGTGACGCGAGTACCCATCACTACACTATTTCGCTTTTCTAGTGGGCGAAAGCAGAACTCACTACATAATTGGCATCCCTATGTGGGCCAAGTTAAAATGAGTTGAGTCTCCTGTAAAATTCACTACACTTGGCAGGTAAGTATTCCAGACACTGTCTTTTCCTCTTGCTCTGGCAACCCAAGGGTTCCCCAGACAGAGGGTATTACTTCTCTGGAGTGATGCACCAGAGACTCAACGCGTTCCTTTCCCTTGGCCTAGCAGCAGACACTGCGCAGGGACTTGGAATCATGGGGGCGTGGATATCTCGTTCCCCAAAGCGTTGATGACGCAGTGCGAGTTCCCGGAAGGGAACGTCTCAGGTTACGTATGTAACCCTGGTTCTCTGAGGGAACGAGACACTGCGTCTCGGACCATAATTCCCGCATCCCTACGGCGCTCGCTTCATTCCTAAAGAGCTGACGCCGGCATCAAACGCACGTGCTTTTTACTTCCTGGTCGCTTACGTCACCACGCCGGTGACGTCACTCCCGTCATTTCATTGGTTGCAGACATGATTCAGAGGGCGGCTCGCCAATGGCGTTCCCCAAAGCGTTGATGACGCAGTGTCTTGTTCCCTCAGGGAACCAGGGTTACATACGTAACCTGAGACGTTTTCTTCTTTTGTGGAACAGACAAGGACATTAATTGAATTTTTGAAAGAATGAAGTGGATGTGACATGCTATTTATACACTGCCGGTCAAAAGTTTGAGATCAGTAAGATTTTTAATGTATTTTAAAGTTAAAATTATAAAGTTTCTTATGCTCATCAAGGCTGCATTTTTTTTTATAAAAAATACAGTAATGTAATATTGTGAAATATTATTACTATTTCAATATACATAAAAAATCTAATTTACTGTATTTCTGTGATCAAACCTGAATTTTTCAGCATCATTACATATCATTATCCTTCAGAAATCATTCTAATATGCTGATTTATTATTAGTGCAGGAAACAGTGTTGCTTAATTTTTTTTTTTTTAACCTGTGATACTTTTTTAACAATTTACACTACTGTTCAAATGTTTGGGGTCAGCAAATGTTTGTTCTTTTTTTTTTTAAAGAAATTATTACTTTTATTTAGCAAGGATATGTTAAATTGATTAAAAAAAAAAAAGTGATAGCAAAGACTTATATTGTTAGACAAGATTTATATTGAATAAATGCTGTTCTTTTTAACTTTTTATTCATAAAAAAATTAAATAAAAATAAAAATAAATTGGTACAACACAACTGTTGCCAACATAGATAATTCTAATAATACATCAACATATTAGAATGACATATTAGAATGTTTTCTGAAGGATCATGTGAGACTAAAGACTATGGCTGATGAAAATTTAGCTTTGCATCACAGGAAAAAAAAAAAAAAAAAAAAAAAAATATATATATATATATATATATATATATATATATATATATATATCAAAGGTGATTTTCTTAATATTTAGATTTTGCACCCTCAGATTCAAAACAAATTTAAAACTAAGGAATGTTACAAAATACTAATTACTGAGAAACTGAAATACTAAAATTTAAATATAAATAAAAAGCTAAATCCAAAAAAAACATTAATAATAAAAAAAATTACAAAAGCACATAGCAAAATGACAAACTTAAACTAAAATTAAAAAGAAAACTTAAAAAATATAAAAATAAAAGCCAAATTAATGTATTAATAATTACTAGAAGTATAAGAATAATACTTAACACTGCATGGGTTGTATTTTACATCTTTGGAAGCCATTTGATAACTTTGTGTGACCAACAGACTAAAAAATAAACAATTATCCACTAAAAATTTACTTCTGATCACCATCTGGTATATTGTGTTATTAAAATAAATGAATATATACAAACATGAATGAGATTTGGTGCTTTTTTATGCTTTTTGAGTCTTGATAGCTATATGCTTTCACAATATGGAAAATAAAGTTTAGATTGTTTATTGTTTATTGTTTATTTGGATCCCGATTAGCATGCAAACGTGTGATACTTTCCAAAATGGCGCTAGGCTGACACAGAGGAAAACAATTGTTGAATAAAGTTTTTTTTTTTTTAGCACAAAAAGTATTCTTGTAGCTTCATAAAATTACAAATGAACCACTGATGTCACATGAACTATTTTGTTGATGTTCTTGGTACCTTTCTGAAACCTGAATGTGGAAGGACCCTTCCTGTCTATAGAGGGTCAGAGAGCTCTTTCAAAGCTCTTTCCGTGTTCAGAAGATGAACAAATTACAGGTTTGGAACAACATGACGGTGAGTAATTAATGATAAAATTTTCATTTTGGGGTGAGCTAACTGTTTAAGTGTCATATACACAACCGCCTGATGAACAGAAAATATCATCTGAACATTGGAGAATATTTTGACGCCATATATTTGCATAATACCCCAGCACTTATATAACATTACAATCTACTTGTCAAACATGCTTGTAGACAGCAGTACTGGGAAGGATATAGATCAACTGGAGCAGGGTTTAACATAATGGACAGGACAACTGAAAAGGATTTAAAATCTAATCTCACTCTCAGAAAGCAATGCCAACAGGATGTAAATGCACACACACATTAACAGCTGACACACACTTCTCTGTTAGATGATTAGTAGAACATAATGGATGCAGGATCAGACACTGTGTGCCAATTCTCGGCCTGTGATGATGAAGCGGAATTAACAGTTCTGAAATTAATTGAGAACAGTAGAGAGAGAACACATAAGAAAAAATACTCCTTATGCTCCAATTCACATTGGATGGGCAGCAGGTCGCTGAGTTAAGATGCTTATGGAGAATCCATGTTAGATATGGGTCTCTGGGTAAAAACAATGCTTCTGACCCAGATTATAGAGGCCAGACATTGAAAGATCATGTTGTACATTGATCTAAATCAAAATTATCCCTCTGTACCTTCTATCCCTTCCACCGACTCATCAATTCATCCAAAATGAGTGCATAAGAGTGGCAGCATCCTCTTCCTGTTCCGACCAAACCTCCGGCCCACTTTCACTATCAGCACTTGACAGATTGGGACGCAATCCACAATCCAATTAGATTTAACATGACCATGAAAGACAATGCTTTCTATTCCCCCTTTGAAATACCCTCTAACGTCTCCAAACACTGGAGCTCACATTGTGCCCAGATTGAAGTCTGAGAGTAGGTACTGTGTGGTGTGGTGGACTGGTTTATATTGCCCAACACACCACCCCGCTACTTAAGAAACCCACCCTGAACCCATCTCCTTTAGACAACTACAGACCGGTTTCCCTTCTTCCTTTCATTGCAAAAACACTTGAACGAGCTGTGTTCAACCAATCTCCTGGACAGCAACCAGTCTGGTTTTCAGAAGTGGACTTTCAACTGAGACTGCCTTGCTCTCAATTTTTGAAGCCCTAGGATTGGCAAGAGCAGATTCCAAATCTTCAATACTTATCTTGCTGGATCTGTCTGCTGCTATTGGCAAAGGGCATCTCTGGCACTGCACTCCAGTGGTTTGAATCTTACCTCTCAGATATGTCCTTCAAGGTATCTTGGAGAGGTGAGGCGTCCAAGTCACAACTTCTAACTACTGGAGTGCCTCAGGGCTCTGTTCTTGGTCCACTTCTCTTCTCTGTCTACATGGCATCACTAGGCTCTGTCATTCAGAAACATGGCTTTTCATATCACTGCTATGCTGAACTCCTTCAAAAACAGATAGAAACCTTGGAGTTGTGATTGATGATAAGCTGACTTTCTCTGACCACATTGCTAAAACTGCCTGGTCTTGCAGATTTTGAAAATCAGGCCCTTTCTTTTGGAACATGCTTCACAACTCATTGTTCAATCTCATGTTCTGTCCAGGCTAGACAATTGCAATGCTCTCTAGTCCAGCCAGTTCTATCAAACCTTTACAACTGATCCATAATGCGGCTGCAAGATTAACTTTCAACGAGCCAAAAAGAGCGCACGTCACACCTCTCTTCATCAATTTGCACTGGTTACCGATAGCTGCTCGCATAAAATTCAAGGCATTAATGTTGACTTACAAAACCACCACTGGCTCTGCACCCCTTTACCTAAATTCATTACTTCAGACTTATGTGCTCTCTAGAAGTTTGCGTTCTGCAAGTGAACGGCACATTATTGTGCCATCCCAAAGAGTCACAAAATCACTTTCACGGACTTTGACCTTAAATGTTCCCTCTTGGTGGAATGACCTACCCAATTCAATCTGAGCAGTCCTCAGCCATCTTCAAGAATTGGCTAAAAACACATCTCTTCCATCTTTATTTGACCCTCTAACTCTAGCATTCTCTATTCTATTTCTATTTCTATTCTTAAAAAAACTTCTCTATTCTTTTTATCTTCTATCTTTTCTATCTTTTTTCTTTTTATTTATTATACAACTAACAAAAAAAACACTAACTTGCTCTATTCTTTTTCTATTCTATCTGTTTGCTTTTTCTTTACTATATAATTAAACAAAACCTTGCATATACTGCATTAAACTAATCTGAGACTTGTCATAGCACTTACTTTGCATTGCTCTTTTGTTGATTTGAACCTTAAGTAATAAACGTTGGAATGTAATATGTCCTGCACTGACTGTGCTATGGACATGAGTGCGATGTTGATGCTGCAGAAACTGCCATGTGTAGAGACAATAAAGAGGACTACTACTATACTGCTATCTTACACTGTTTACCTTAATTTCTTTTCTTAAGACTTTGCTTGGTAGAAAAAAATCCCATAGATTTGCACTGAAATAAAGGCTCAATCCATATTGAGGGACCACACTAACACTGAAACCAGGTGGGCTATAGTGACCATCCGCATTTAAAAAAAAAATGCTTCATTCTGTCATTACTCACTCTCATGTCTTTCCAAACCTTTCATAATTCCTTCGTTTATCTTCAGAACACAAATGAAGATATTTTTTATTAAATCCAAGAGCTTTAAAATTATGGTTGAACCAATAATGTCACATTTACTATTTTAGTAATGTCCTTACTAACTTTATGGGCCTTGAACATTCCATTGCTGTCTATGCAGGGTCAGAAAGCTCTCGGATTTCATCAAAACTATCCTAATTTGTGTTCCGAAGATGAATAAAGGTCTTACAGGTTTCGAACAACAATTTTGGGTGAACTCTCCCTTTTACATCAATGAACCAACCTACTTATTCTACCATTTAAACGCTTGGAGCCGATACGCTTTTAGTTTTTGAAAGACATATTCAAATAAAAAAAAACTGTTATTTTAAATAGTAAGAATATTTCAAAGTTGTAATGTTTTTGCTGCACTTTGGATCAAATAAATGCAGGCTTGGTGTGTCACAGTTCTGTCTGTTTATGTCTTTGGTTTCGCCCATTGTCTCCCCCTGTTGATCTGTGTCATTTTGGTTTAGCCCCATCATCTGTGTCATCACCGTCACCTGTGTTTAGTAATTAGTCTGTCTTTATAAGTCTGTTTGGTTCTTGAGTTCAATGTCGGTCTTTAATCGTTGAATGTGTTCGTGTGTGGATGTTCCTGCCTGTTCCTGCTTGTTCCTGCCTGTTATTCTAAGTATATATTAAAAGATAGTGTTTATTAGGGCCCGAGCCCAAAAGGGCGAAGGCCCTATTGTTCTTCTAAGGATTCTTATTAGGGCCCGAGCCCAAAAGGGCGAAGGCCCTATTGTTTTTCTAAGGATTATTATTATTATTATTATTTTTTTTTCAATGTTTTGGGGGATTTCGGGGGCCTTAACATACACGAAAACTCTTGAAACTTTGCACACACATTGGAACCTGCGGCCATCAGGGCCGGACAGACTTTGACATGGGGGGGTCACCTGGGGGGGGCATGGCACAGCGATAAAAATTGCGACATTTGAAGGGCTCTGGAGCGCACAACGGTTGACCTACAGTCACCAAAATTCATACACATATAGACCTCATCGGGCCGAACAAATTTCACACTCATAGTCCGTGCTTCGCCAAACAGGAAGTCGGCTATTCAGGGATGTCTAAAAAGTGCATGCAATGGAATTTGAAATACTCCTACTAGGCCTTTCCACCGATGGCCACCAAACTCGGTCAGCATGATCTCAAGACATTGGGGACGCAAAATTGCCAGGGGATTTTTGATATCTCGAACGGTTTGACCGTGACGGGGCGACAAATTTATGGCGAGAAATGAGAAACAGGAAGTGCCTAATAACTTTGACATACTTTGTTTGATTTTGACCAAACTTCAGCAGTTTGTTCATCGTCTGATGCCGATCACAGAGATGTGACTATTATGAGTCAAAGTTATAGCGCCACCAACTGGCAGCAGAAAGCGTGACGTTTTTGAAACGCTTTAAACTCAGCCTCTTAATTTTACTCAATTTGCTTCAAACTTCATCCCAATAATGTCAAAACACGACCGATAAGAATCTGTGAAGGGCGTTATCCATAACTTTTATCATGGTGCCATGGCAACGTGTCAAACTTTAACTTTAGTTTTTTGTGTTTTTGAGCCACTTAAAATGCTTAGAATTTCATGAAACTCAACACACACATCTGTATTAATGACAGTTAAACACTGATAAAAGCCCATAAATGGGCGTGGAGCAGGCGCTCCATAGCGCCACCTTTTGACAAAAGTTGGGGGGTTACTTTGTCCTACAGTCACCAAACTCGGTACATATATTGGACTCATCAAGCCGGACAACTTTCTAATTTACACCCATTAGCTACGACCAACAGGAAGTCAGCTATTTTTATTTAAATATGGATTTTTGGAAAAATCAAGCTGTGGAATTTGAAATACTCCTCCTAGACCTTTCCACCGATGGCCACCAAACTCGGTCAGCATGATCTCAAGATATTGGGAATGCAAAATTGGCAGGGGATTTTTGGTATCTCGAACGGTTTGGCCGTGGCAGGGCGACAAATTATGGCGAGAAATGAGAAACAGGAAATGTCTAATAATTTTGACACACTTTATCTGATTTTGACCAAACTTTAGCAGTTTGTTCGTCGTATGATACCGATCACAGAGATGTGACTATTATGAGTCTAAGTTATAGCGCCACCAACTGGCAGCAGGAAGTGTGTTGCTTGCAAAACGCTTTTAAATCAACCTCTTAATTTTACTCAATTTGCTTCAAACTTCATCAGAATAATATCAAAACACGGCCGATGAGAATCTGTGAAGGGGTCCTTGATACATCAAATGCTGTTGCCATGGCAACATGTCAAACTTTAACATTTGTTTCCTGTGTTTAAATATAGTTGTGAATAAATTCATATAACTCATAGCAGAATCAGACAGTTCACACCAAACTTTGTCAACATGATGCCAAGATACTGAAGATGTTAAATTGTGAATGGCTTTGGGACATCTTGAACGGTGTTGATGTGGTGATTTATGAAAGTAACAATAAAAAAGATGAAGAGTTATTTTCATATATCTTTAAATTGCATTATTCTAACTCATCAAAACTTTTTACATATAAAGAACAAGAAATTCTTAGGAAATACGTGTAGTTTCAAAATGTTATCATGCTCAGAGGCCCCAAAAACATTAAAAGTTTCACATAAATTTGTCAGATTAAAGCTCTAATACCAGGGATGAACACTAGAGGTCCTCATAAGATAAGGAATCGTTTGACCTCTAATGCTATTTAGCTCATTCTCAGTGTATAAGAATGAAAATAATCCATAGAATCAGTTGATATAGACTGTACTGTCAGTGTACTTTTACATAATTATTTTGTATAGGTGCTTAAAGAGCATTAAAATCTTTTTTTAATCTTTTAAGGAAAAATTATATGATTTATATACATATATACAATCTCACTGATAGAATAAAAAATCTTAGAAGTATGACACTATGCTGCTCAGTTCACTTAATTAGAATGAGAAACAAATACATCAACTAAGTTAATATGTATTTATTTTTAATATATTTGTTTATAATTATTTCACAGATGCTTATAGATCATTAAAATAATATTTAAAAATGGATGTAGATCATAAAACATGGTAACTATTTAAAATAGGGTCTCTTTTGTTAACAATGGTTAATGAACTAACACACGAACGAACAACGAACAATGTATTTGTACTCGATTTTCTTCAAACTTCATCAGAATGATGTAAAAACACGGCCGATGAGAGTCTGTAAAGGCGTCCCTGATGCATCAAATGCTGTTGCCATGGCAAATAAATAAAAATACAAAATACATTCAAATATTTGTTTCCTGTGTTTTTGAGGCAGATAGCGTGCCTAGAATTTTATTTTCCATTTTCAATTTTCAATGATTTATTGTATATTTAAAGTGCAGCATCCTAACTCTTTGAACTATTTGAACTGAACTGACGATGATATCACTGAATTCATTGATGAACTGCCTTTAACTGAAAATTGATTGTTACAATAATGCGTTACTTACACACTATGGTGCTGTTTAAATACTGTGCAGTTGCTTTGACACAATCTGTATTGTAAAAGGCGCTATATAAATAAAGGTGACTTGACTTGACTTGAAACTTTTTTCATACAAATAACTATTCATTCTGATTAAACACAGTTCATTTCATAATTATACAAAACTCCACGAATGAAAGAAAATTAAAAAACAAATCTGATCTCACTCTGCTCTGCACTCTATGTGTGTGTTTGTGTGGTAAGTGGCTGAGTGTAAGGAGGTGGGATGGGTGGTAAGAGAAAGAGTCAGACAGGAGGAGAGACAGTTAGGGTTAGTCCAAAGGGTTATTGTGAATGCATGTGCCAACTGGGCACCGTTTTCCTGATGCTATCGGGATGGCGACTGCCAGACGGCGAGGGCCCGGTCAACGCTGCTTGCAGCTTTAATTTTTTTTTATTTTTTTTTTTTTCAACCGTTGGGGCACTTTTGGGGGCCTTAACATACTCAAAAACTCTTGAAAATTTGCACACACGTTGGAATCTGCCGTCGTCCGGACGCCACAGAGGCTGGGACCCGGGCGTGGTTCAGGGCATCTACAGCGCCCCCTGGAACACAGTTTGAAAACTTGATGTACTGCGCACACATACTTGCACGTATTGATATGAAACTCGGTACACATATAGAACTCATCGAGCTGAACAACTTTTGTACTCTATGTCATGGGCTCCACGCAACAGGAAGTGAGATATTTAGGGCTGTTTAAAAAGCGCATGCTCTGGAATTTAACGTACTCCTCCCAGGAATTCCATGGGATTGTCACCAAACTCGGTCAGCATGATCTCAAGACATTGGGGACGCTAAATTGCGAGGAGATTTTTGATATCTCGAACGGTTTGGCCGTGGCAAGGCGACAAAGTTATGGCGAGAAATGAGAAACAGGAAGTGTCTAATAACTGTTGCACACATTGCCTGATTCTGATGAAACTTCACCAGTTTGTTCCTTGTATGATGCCGATTCCATAAATGTGACTATTATGAGTCAAAGTTATAGCGCCACCAACTGGCAGCAGGAAACGTGTCATTTTCAAAATGCTTTGAAATCAGCCTCTTAATTTTACTCAATTTTCTTTAAACTTCATCAAAATCATGTCAAAACACGGCCGATAAGAATATGTAAAGGGGTCGATGATAAATCAAATGCTGTTGCCATGGCAACGTGTCAAACTTTAAAATTACATTCCTGTCTTTTCGAGGCAGATAACATGCTTAGAATTTCATGAAACTCAACACACACATCAATATTAATGATAGTTAGACACTGGCAAAAGGTCATAAATGGGCGTGGAGCAGGCACTCTATAGCGCCATCTTTTGACAAAAGTTGGGGGTTAGTTTTTCCTACAGTCACCAAACTCTGTACATATATTGTTCTCATCAATCTGGACAACTTTCTAAATCAAACTCATTAGCTAAGACCAACAGAAAGCCGGCTATTTTGATTTGAAGGTGGATTTTTTGAAAAATCAGGTAGTAAACAAATTCACACTACTCCTAAGAACAACCAGCTGTTCACACCAAACTTTTTTAACATGAAGAGAAGATTCTGAAGATGTTAAATTGCGAGCGGATTTTGGATATCTCGAACGGTGTTGACGTGGTGATTTTTTAAAGATATAGTAAAAAACATAACCCTAATTTTTTATATCTTTAAAGTGCAGCATCCAAACTCTTTAAAACTTTTTTCACACAGAGATCTAATCATTCTGAGCAAGTGCTGGAAATATTAATTTTATACAAGCTTCAATGAATTAAAGAAAATTAAAAAAATAACTCAGAAACCTGCTGTCACTCTGGTGAATGTCTCTACAGTATGTGTGTGCGTTCAGTCAGGCACAGAGAAGCTCATTATTGCAGGGGGGAGGGGTGAGAGGCAGAGAGGGTGACAGAGTAGAGAGCCATCCTACAGACCATCTTTGAACAAAAAATGCACATATGTATTTTAATTACATAAATATGTCTGATCTTTGAGAGTCTGATATTTTGAGAAAATATAAAGGGTCACTTTGTCTTTCATTGTTCGTATTTTGCAGTTGTTGTTTTTTATTTATTTTTTACTTAACTGTACCATGAACTTGTCCTATTCAGTCACATAGCAAAAGATTAAAAAAAATACAACTTTTTAGCATGATCAATTTATCTTCATTGATAGACAATATTTACATAGTGTTATTTATTGAATATAAAATAATAATAATAAAAAATTATGACAAACTTTGACAACAAAACAAACGTTACTGTTATCTCTTCAAAACATCTGAAAACCATAATTTTAAGATCAGTTATAAATATATATATATTACCCCGTTAAAATACTAAACTTGATTTTTAAAGATATTTTGAAAGAATGAAGAGTTTATAGAGCACTTTATTGTGTATTGCTGTACACCCACATGAACTGTGTTCATGTTCATGTTAATTCACAGTACATAAACTTTATATGAATACTTTTTTTTAGCTTAATATTAATTAACATTAATAAATGCTATTTATTTATTGGTCATGTTAACTAATATAGTTAATTTTAACAAATGAAACTGGATGGCAACATTTTATATTTTGTGTGTATGTGTCTGTGTGTTGATTTTAAAGTGTAACCCTTTCAATTCTGTAAACTTAAAATCCAAACTAGCAGAGGGTTACTGTGAATGCATGTGCCAACTGGGCACCGTCTTCCTTATTGATTCTTAGTTATGTAGCACTTAAGAGTGATGTCTTATAACAGGAGGAGTCACCAGCAAAGCAATATCCACACAAAAATTGTACAGATAGGTAACAATGACATTTAAGCAGAAGTGGTGGATGTAAAGGAAGCAATAATAACATTTTGCTATCATCATGAATCATGTTCTTATCATCATTTGTAGCATACTGGTTCACAGTTGGCATTTATCTGAAGTCCTTGCATTGATTGCATTTAGTTAAATCAACATTATATTTGGTCAGTCTGATCTTGAAGCCTTAGAGATGTTAAATTGTGAAGATCTTGAGTTTTCATTAAAGGGCATGTCCGTGGTGGCCTGACAAAGTTTGATGTTTCTGCATAGACATAGAAGTGGTTATAACTTAGCCTGAAAATGTCTGATCTGCCACAAAATTCACAGGTTTGGTAAGAGTCCTGGCCTGAAGACACCTAAAGACCAATATTCAGATATTATCATAGCGCCACCTGTTGGCAGCAGGATATCTCATATATTTCACTAACTCAAACATGCCAAGGTCAATCTGCACCAAACTTCATATGTTTGATAATAGTGCTGGCCTGAACACATCTACATGCCAATAATCAGTTATAGGCATTGTGCCACCAGCTGGCAGCGGCAAGTTTGGCACATTTAAGTGACTTTGACATATTTCTCCTACATTTACTGTATTAAAAGCATACTGCCCACCGTTTGCTGTTTTCCTGAAGCCACCGGTCGGCGGTGAGCCCGGGTGCGAGGGCCCGTTCATCGCTGCTCGCAGCTTTAATTGTAATATTGTTTCTCGTCTCGTCCGTCCAGCACGTCACCTTATAACAGAACGACCGACCTCAACAGTTTACCCGGCACGTTTTCCCTGCGTTTATTTTTTCTCGTTTTTTACTCAGTGTTTATTTTTTCGGTGTATCATGGACCCTACTGTTCTCCTGATCCTCCTGAGGCAGGGGGAACGCTCTCTTGAGGACCACACACGTGAGTTTCTCTTCCTGGCTAACCAATCACACTTCCCGGATAGCAGCCTATGCGTCTACTACCACCTAGGACTGAACTCTGCCACCAAGGCGCTGCTATCCGGGGAGGGTCCTCAAGAGAGCCTGCCGGATTTCATCGAGTGGGTGCTGGCGTCCTGCCAATCTTCCTGGACTGTCGGCGTCGTCGAGGAGGACGTCAGCCCCACTCACGACCCAGAACCCAGCCAACCATCACCCCGACAAGCGGAGTTACAGCCCGAGCCCACCGCAGATGGAGTGCCAGAGCCGAGAGCGACAGAGCCTGACCCATCTGACCAGGTGCGAGAGCCGGCATCAACATCCGTGACGGTGGATTGTCACGTGGAGCAAGAGAGGGCGATAGAGAGCCCTGCCCACTGCACCACCGCTGAGGGTGAGCTTGGATCTAATTCTGGGGATTTAATAGACTTCTTCTCGGATCTTGCCCAAGATAACTCATGTGACTTAATAGACTTTTTCTCTGAGCCACTGACCTGCATAGACTTCCCTCCCACCCGCCCTTGTCTGTCTGAATCTGCCTGGTCCCTGCTGGTTCCGCCCAGCCGTCCTGAGTCCCCGCTGGTTCCGCCCAGCCGTCCTGAGTCCCCGCTGGTTCCGCCCAGCCGCCCAAAGTCTCCCAGGTCAGCAGTCAGTCCCCCAGCTCACCCTCAGCCCACCACCTGTGCAGTGGGCTCGCCGCGGGACTGCTAGCTTCCATCGGCGTCTCGGCTGGAGGATCCCTCAGCTCCGCCTCCAGCCTCCGAGTCCAGGACTCCGCCTCGGCCCTTCGACCCCGCGGTTCCACCACGGCTCTCAACGCCCTCCTCTTCACCGTCGCCCGTCGATCCACCAGCTCCACCGGGCTCCATCATCTTTCCGGCTCCGCCCTGGTCAGTCGTCACCCCATCGGCTCCTCAGGACTCTGATCCGCCGCGGATCTCCGGGACTCCGCCTCCGCCTCGGGCGCCAGAGCCTGTTCCACCTTGGCCCTCCGGATCCTCGGCGTCACCCCGGATCATCGGCTCTCCGTCTTCGCCTCGGGCTCCTTCTCCATCTGCTCCGCCTCTGTCGGTCGGCCCCATGGAGTCGGCATGCCTTCGTCCACCATGGTTCCTCCCTCCGTCGGCTCCACAGTGGGCCGTCATTATGGCTGTGGTCTGGGTCTGTTCCTCCTGCCCTGGATCCTTCCTGTCTCCTCCCTGGCTCCTCCCTCCGTCGTCGCCCCCTTGGACTGTCTGTTCTGCCACCTGGACTTTTGTTTTGGTCCCCCTCCTGGTATCGCGTCCTCCGCCGAAGCCTCCTCCAGTGACTCTGTTGTTTTGTTTTCTTGCCCCTCTTGTTCATTTTTGTTTGTTCTTTCTACGGCGCGAGGACGCGCCTTTTCGGAGGGGGGCGTAATGTCACAGTTCTGTCTGTTTATGTCTTTGGTTTCGCCCATTGTCTCCCCCTGTTGATCTGTGTCATTTTGGTTTAGCCCCATCATCTGTGTCATCACCGTCACCTGTGTTTAGTAATTAGTCTGTCTTTATAAGTCTGTTTGGTTCTTGAGTTCAATGTCGGTCTTTAATCGTTGAATGTGTTCGTGTGTGGATGTTCCTGCCTGTTATTCTAAGTATATATTAAAAGATAGTGTTTATTGTAATATTGTTTCTCGTCCGTCCAGCACGTCACCTTATAACATGGTGAGCAGAAGAGAGTTCTTTAAAACACATTGAAAATCGTACTGTTCAAAAACTTTTGACTGGTAGTGTATCTCCTTGGGGTAACAATTGCTGGTTACACTTTTAAAGTATTCTGTATGTTAATGTGGTTGTGGAGTATCCTAACTGGCTGTGATGAAGCAGTAAGTTATATATCTTCCATGTTAATCTTAAAAAAAAGAGGCAGAGATAGAAAAAGTTTGTTAAGTGTACATTGTCTTCAAATGAACCCTTCTTATTATGAAAGATTCAGGTCACTCTTTAAAGCATATTAAGATATTGTGACAGAATAACATGTTCTCTGGTCTTATTAAGTGCCTGGGGTAGTCTGGCTTCCAAATGTTTTTTTTTTTTTCTTCTTCTTCATGGTCTTCTTTTTAATCTAGATACTTTTAATCCACTCTTTGTCTTTGTGGCATCTTGTCCAGATATTTGGATCTTATTTTTCCACTGTAGTGGACTTTTAGTTTTAGAACTAAAAGAGTTTTAGAACTAGTAAAGTAACAGAAAAACTTCTTAAGAGAAAGTGTCAAATGCATCTAGTAAAAGCAGAATATATATTCACAGAAAATAAAATAATACATTTTCTGTCCAGGAAGTGTCTGCACACACAAACTTTCCCAGTACTCTACTTTCCTGTTCTTTCTCTATTATAAACTTGCAGTGCTCATAAAGTCACTGTCAGTGAGCGTTACTGTGGAAGAAAGCTATTGATTTTCATTCTCATGAAAGCAGTGGCTCCACCTTTCCCCCACAACACACTGTTTGTTCTTAAATAAACCCTCTCTCAGGTTCTCGCTCTCCCTCGGGGTCACACTGTGTGTCTTCGCCTCCAGCTGGGTTTCAACATAAGTTTGCAGCACATGTTGCAATACAGACGTGAGCAGCAATAAGCTACACCATAATCTCTGAGGGAATTCATACGCTAGCTGTGTTGCAAAACCTACCTAGACAGGATGTTGAAGGGATTGTTCACCCAAAATAATTTACTAACTCTCATATTGCTACAAACTTTTAGGGCTTTCCTTTTTCTGCATAACTTTTTTTTTTCAGTTTTTGTCCATAAAATAAAAGTCAATGAAAGAAAAAAGAAGGAGAGTAACATTTTGATTTGAGAAGTACAGCTAAAATTATGGAAACCAGTTTCTTCTTTTTTTCACAAGTATGAGTTTACATCTCACAATTCTGACTATTTTTCTCACAATTGTGAGATATAAACTCACAACTCTGAGTTATAAAGTCACAATTGTGAGATATAAACTCTCAAGTCAGAATTACGAGATAAAAACTCAAGAAAAAACTTTCTCAAAAGTGCATTAACTCAGGCTGAGTTATAAATTCAGTATTGCTTGATATGAACTTGCAATTGTGACTTTTTCTCAAAATTGCAAGTTTATATCTCGCAATTCTGACTTAATAACATGCAATTGCAAGTTATTAAGTCAGAATAGTCAGATATAACTCGCAATTCTGAGAACATATCAGACTCCCCCCTCAGAATTGGACTTTATAACTCGCAATTGTGAGTTTATATGTCATAATTCTGAGGGAAAAGGTCAGAATTGCGAGCTATTAATTTTAAATTGTGTGAAACACAAAACAAGTTTGCATTACACAATTATGAGACTTTTTGAGACGTAGACTCGTGATTGTGAGAAAAAAAGTCTGAATTGTCGGACAAAAACTCACAATTACTTTTTTAAATGTATTTTATTCAGTGGCAGAAATGGGCTTTCATGTAAAACAGTTTAATCTGGCAAATAAATAAATAAATAAATACGTATTTTGCTCAATATTTGTGTGCGCTTAGTATTCTATGCTTATTAGAGTGTCATAATGTTAGCTTAGCAACATGTTAACATTAAACCCAGGTTATTATAGAAAATACATATATTTTATAAAATATAAAAAATATATTTTACTAAAATAAATAAAATATTGCAGCTATAGTTTCAACATTTCTCATTTTAATTAAGTTTGACTTTATGTACTAAAACAACTATTAAAAATGACAAAACACAAAATTGTTATATTTTAATCACTTGCATCATTTATTCAGCATCCACTTGTTATTAACCTGTATCAGGTTTATTAACACAAATTATTGACAGTAGCCATTGTATTTTTTCCATACTATGGAAGTCATTGGGTTCCGCCAACTGTTTGGTTGCCAATATTCTTCAAAATATTTTCTTTTGTGATCATTCGCGAGTTCGCCCTTACATCTAATCTGCTTGAGCAAGTAATAAGCATATTTTGGCGTGCTGTCCTGGGGAAGGGTTCCGGGCCGGAATACAGGCCAGACCCAGAGAACTCCCCCCGCTAGTTTAGAAGTGGGGAGTAGGGGTGGAGGAGGGATGCCAAGAAACTGTCGCTGGATGGAGGTAAGACGGCTGGCAATATATAGATGATGCGCTAATTGAATGATTGGTTAAACGAGTTGCACCTGTGCCGAATGGATTGATTATCTGATCGTGCTCCTCCCGAACCTTGTTAATAAAACATCATTCATTGGAAAGATTTTGATACATGTTTGGAACAACTTGAGAGTGAGTAAATAATAATGGCAGAACTATCCTTTCAAGTAAAATAAAAATGGACAAAAACACATAAAATATTAAATTAGAAGCTAATTCAACATATTAATAAAACCTATAGTACATTGATGTTCAAAAGTTTGGGATTAGTATTTTTAATGTTTTTTAAAGGTGTCTTTTATGCTCATCAAAATTCCATTTTTTTAATAAAAAATACAGAGAACAAGTAATAATATGAAATATTAATGCAATTTAAAATAACAGTTTTATATTTTGATTAGGGCTGTTAGTTTAATATGACACGAGTGCTGATTTTGTCCCAGTCTATCACAAACTTAAATGTGTTATACAACACTTCAGCAAAAAAGAAGTTGATATTGTGTTATATTTAATATTTTTAATATGTGTTTTTGCTCAAGTTTGCGGAGAACATATTACTTTTGAAGCCATAGATTTGTGTGTCTCAGAGCAACACAGCAGTGTTTAGTTTCTGAAGGAATCCGCATTTTTAATATTTATGTGAACCAATGATTCAAAAGCCCATTCATAAACAGATCCATTTACTTCATTACTACATCAGCCATTTACTTCATTACTACATCAGCCATGAATAAATTAATGACTCATAAAGACATTACCGCCACCTACTGGCAGATTTAGTTTCGTACTTGGAGTATCATTTCATAAAAAAAAAAAGAAGGTATTTTGAAGACTGTTGGTAACAAAGCTGTTTTGGTTACCAATGACTTTCAACGTATGAACAAAAAATGCTTTTTTGATTTGTTTCCCAAATTACCTTTTTTTATGTTCCATAGTTTATGTTAGGCCATTGCCGTCTAAATGTTTATGTGTAATAAATTATATGTTGAATCAAAATATTCCTTTC
This sequence comes from Garra rufa, assembly GCF_049309525.1. Classification (NCBI taxonomy): domain Eukaryota; kingdom Metazoa; phylum Chordata; class Actinopteri; order Cypriniformes; family Cyprinidae; genus Garra; species Garra rufa. The sequence goes on along the minus strand of NC_133371.1, from coordinate 21,639,989 downwards.
TAAAGCTACAATTTGTAATGTCTACTTGATACTTTCTCATTTAACACAAAAATAGTTTTTTACAGTCAAATTTATTTTGCGATTAATTAGATTAATTAATCAAAACATCATGCAATTAATAAGATTAGCCCCAATTTTAATATATTTAAAAATATAATTTATTTCTGTGATGCAAATCTGAATTATAATCAGCCATTACTCCAGTCTTCAGTGTCACATGATCCTTGAAATATCATGCTGATTTATTATCAATGTTAGAAACAATTGTGCTGTTTAATATTTTTTGGACCCTGTGATTCTTTTTTCAGGATTCTTTGATGAATAAAAAGTTTTAAATAATAGCATTTATTCAAAATAGAATCTTTTCTAATAATATAAGTCTTTATTATCACTTTTTTATCAGTTTAACACATCCTTTTTTTTTTAAATAAAAACTATTGTTTTTAACATTTTATTCATCAAAGAATCCTTAAAAAAATCACAGGTTAAAAAAAATAAGCAGCACAACTGTTTTCAATACTGATATTAAATCAGCATATTAGATTGAATTTTGACACTGAACACTGGAGTAATGATGCTGAAAATTCAGCTTTGCATGACAGGAATAAATTCTATTTTAAAGTATATTAAAATAGAAAAGCACAATTTTGAATTGCAATAATATTTCACAATATTACAGTTTTTTTCTGTATTTTTAATTAAATAAACACAGATGATTAGCAGAAACGACTTCCTTAAAAACATTAAAAATCTATGAACAGCATTGTATCTCAGTGACACTAAAATAACACTGCATCAAAATATATTGAAATAAACTAAAGAGTTGATGCCTAAATAGAGCCACTCTTAAAGTTCAATCCCGGTTAGTATCCTATCTTAGGGCTAATTCACACTGCACCAACAGACACCAACCAATGCCGTCAATCACTAGATTAGGCTACGTCAGTTCTCCGACATTACACAACCCGACAAACGCCGACTGAACATGTTCAGTCTATTAAAAAACAGTGCTGACTAATGGTGACAGGGGTAACACTGGTCCAACATGACCCACCGAACGTGTCTGTTGCCGCTGGACAGCATCTGTATGTCCAATGTGAATTAGCTTTTAGAAGACAGCTCCCTATCTAGACAGCAGACAGCAAAGGCAGCTCACCAGCTTGAGATTTCTTTCAAAACAGAAGCTTTTTGTACCTTATAGCAAATGTTTATGCAACATATAAACAAAGTATTCATCTTTCTTTACTTTCGCGTTTCGCCTCCAACTCCTGGTGAGCGTTTTGTGAAATGTTGACACTACGGATCAGAACATCTCCAGGCTGCTGTTCCCTCATGCAAGCAAAGCTGTACTTTGGATAAATAGTTGGTGGCTTTCTGCAACCCACTTTAAACAGCACTCACATTTTTTTTATCTTTCATATAAAGACCAACTCAAGCACAAAATAAAAACATTGTGTGCTTCTTACAGGTTGCCGTACAGACTTGTTTTGAAGGACCTGGAGGACTGTGTGCTCTTGTTACGGACTCATGGGATTCTGTGGAGCCAAACAATTATGATTTGAATTCTAAAAACACGGCCAAGGGTACATCAACTTCCACAAGGGCACTTGACATTGTATACAAGAGGACACATGCTCCCTACTTGACTAAGTATGCCATTTTAATTGGGAATTGCAAGTACTGAAGGGTGTGAAGGAATGCCCAGGAGGGTCAAAGGTCATGGACTAGCACATGTGGCACATGTTCCCGCTCTTTTCGTTACATCTAAGGGTTATCAATTAGATCTCTAGATTAGGAAATCATTTTTAATGAGTGGTCAGGACTAATAAACAGTTAATGAGGGTTTCTCACCCTCGCTCATTCCACTCAAGTCTCTTGTCCTCCTCTTTGGACTCCTATTATTGTTATTACCATGAGCCTCTCCAGCTCATTTGAAACAAATTAGTCTCGTGTTGAGTAAACCTTCACAGCCGATTACTGAGCGCTGCACAGTGGGGACTCGGCACAGATCTCAAGGGAAGGAAACGTGTTTATTAGGCTGCAGAGAGAGGTGCGAACACTTGAGAGAAGGATTGACAAGAGCCCCTCACTTCCAGGACGCCAGCCTCCCCTGCCACTTCATGACATGATAATAATGAGTTAAAGAGACAATTCAGCTGTACTCTGGGGCAGAACTTATTTGAAATAAATAAATTAATTTCTTGAAAAGAAAAGTGAATAGTTAATGTATCATAGTAAAAACTCTTAAACTTACAGTCATACTTTTTGGAAAATCAAAATTGCTTGTTAATTGGGAATGTTTAGGTTTTTTGGGTAGTAAAAAAAGTAAATTGGGAGTGAATGTATTTTTATCATTGTAAACACTGCTAAGACACATTTATATGCAAGCACCATGTAAAAGTCAATTTTGGATCCAATGTCAATGTAATAATCAATCCACGCAAATTACCATTACAAAAGAAGGAACAGATTTATCTCTAGCTCAATTATTCATGCCCCATTTTTTGATGCACTTCACCTGATTGTTTAATCAAAGCTATTGGCTGAGAACATACTTACAATCCTATATTTCTTCTGTGGGACAGATGGATTTAGGCAGGACTTTAGCTTAGCAGAGCATCAAAAAAAGCAGCCAGAGAGGAAAACAGAATTTCACCTCAGAGGCCAGCTGAGAAAAATGGAAAAGCAGAGCAAAATTTAATTTATAGGACTACAGCGTCACTGCTTTTACCTGCTTTTGACCCAGGAAAGTTAAAGGTGACAGAAGCAAGAGGAGATAGAAAGTGTAAATAAGAGCGAGAGCATGTGTCCTTATATGTATTGGAGGCAAATGTGTTCACCAGATCAGCGGTTGAAGACGAGAGAGCAGATCAAAGCAACCTGGTGAGAAGTACAGGGAGATATCAAACACTGAATAATTGGGTCGTAGAGGCTCAGGCTCTGTGATGCCGAAATCACAAAGCACTGCGCGTTCAGAACCATCAGAGCAGGAACACAAAACAGAGAATGAGACATGCATTATGCAGTCAGACACCTGCGCAGAGGCTCAACAAACTGCTCTGTCCCACAGCGCTGGCTCTGGATATTTACAGTACTTAAAAATAATTATAGGCCTAAATATTAGAAGTCAGTTAAAACTGTCCATTATTATTATGGTAACTCTTCACAATCAGGTTCATTAGTTAACTACATTAGTTAACATGAACTAAGAATGAACAATACTTCCACTTTGGTAACTTTGTTTTTTATGTTTATGGGTTTCTCAATTCATTTGCATGCATTTACTGTATAAAAAAACACAAGAAATGCAATGAATAAAATGCGTCTTCAACAAGAGGCCTCTTCTTGTTTTTTGTTGTTGTAGTTTGATGGTCTTCAAAAGGCTTCTTCAAAAATACCGTATTTTACACTTGTTCAGCTACACTGATAGTTACATTGACTGACGTTTATTATATGTCCCTTCTGTGTTGATAAATAGATAAATTACAAAATGAAAGCGTTCTAATGTCAACATATTTAATGAATCACATGCATCAGTGCACTTTTGCACTCCACATCACACTGGCTGAACTGCTGGACTGTGCTGAAGAGCACACACTGTCAGCTGAAAATGATTATTTTCTAAATGATGTTACATATTGTTCATCAAAGCTTTTTTAGTTTCTTATTTTTAGGTAATTAAAGCAAGTAAACAATTTTTCTTAATTTGGTGTATGTCTCATTTAAATTGATAGTTCGTTCAAAAATTAAAATTTTGTCATTAATTGCTAACCCTCATGTTGTGCCAAACCTGTAAGACCTTTGTTCATCTTCAAAATACAAATCAAGATATTTTTGATGAAATCCAAGATCTCCGCAGTAGTGATGCACCTGTATGCATTCATACGGATTACATAATCTTAGAATATCTGTTATTTATTTAAATTGATTCATTTGAAAGTAGACCTTTCACTTTTTATAGATATATTTTTCATGTCAGTGAGGCAGGTGTACACAGAGTTTCGAAGTTTTGCGCTCAAGTTCACAGAGACCGAGATGCCAGAAAGCATATCCTGTTTGCTTTCATTATTTTGCACAACTTTTTGTTGTTATTGTGAGTGCACACAAATAAACATAGAGTATTTACAGATTTTAAAGATGTATTACTTTTATCTGTATGACCAAAAATGTTGGAGAATTTAAAGAGCAGGTGACCGCACCAGCGCCTTCATCTGTCATGCAAACACTTGAAACACTTGAAACACTCTGCACAAACACTTGAATAGCGCACATTTTTCTAGGTTAACATTACATTGAGCTGATGTAAAGTTGCTACTACAGTACATATATCTTTCAGATGAAAAGCCATATTTGAGATTGATGAATGATAGGTGAGCGTTTGGATGTCCTGCTCGATGTACTATATTACCACATAGTCCAGTCGTTAACAATTTGTCCATCATGGCAACTAAGTGACAAATAAAATTTTGGTCGACCAAGCCTTTTCTCATCGACTAACGGTTAGTCAACTATTAGGTGCCATCCCTAAAAATCAGTATGCACAGTCTTGGTCCAAAGTGCCACAAGTGGCTATGAGCACAGTTGGCTGTGAGGCTATGAGACATTTGAAAGAAATTGATCACTGGGGGAAAGTTTTAGGAAGATTGGACCACATGGTGCAATAACAGTCATAAACGTTAAAAAGCATCATATTTCGATGGTAAATTACCTGGATTTGCCAAAAATGCTTTTGTTAAACATTAATTTAGGTGGTTACAGGCTTGCTAAATAGTATGTAATGTCTTTTTCCTTGTTACTTAAATGTCTTAAGTGCTTGAACCCCGGTAATCACTGCTTGCATCTATATTTATTCTTGCTTTCTTTGCGCACAAAACATATTCTCATAGCTTCATAACATTACGGTTGAACCACTGATGTCACATGTACTAGTTTAATGATGTCCTTACTACCTTTCTGAACCTTGAACGTGATCTCAAAATTTCTGTGGTAAATTACCTGTATATGGCAAAAATTTTGATTTCGTCAAAATATCTTAATTCATGTTCTGAAGATGAACAAAGGATTTGTTTGTAATGACATAGGGGTGACTGACAGAATTACATAATTTTCATTTTGGGGTAAGCTATCCCTTTAAAATCATAAAACTGTAGCATATATAAGCATCAGCCATCCGGCAACCATCTGTCTAAACACCAGCATCAGTATCAGCCACTGAAAAAATCTCAGCAGTCAACCTCTAATCATAAGAACTGTGATCTTGATCACCACCAAGATTATCATGAGAGATCGGGTTAGATTATAGCCAATGCAATAACCACATATCGCCCCATGCTTTTTCCACCAAAAGAGGAAAAAAGACTCCCTCCACAAGGCAGATCTGAGCCACAGCCAAGTCGGCGAGATGGTTTAGCAGCACTGTCATAGCATTCACAGTGCCTCAGAGCACTGTGAGGAAGAGGATCTGGATGGGGAACATGTCATACATACACACACACACACACACACACACACACACACACACCAATAAAGCAGATTAAACTATATGTGCACAGTCTGTGCTACCCAACAATATATCTGTGCAAGCGTTGTGCTCTTATTGTTCAGAGTCAAATATCTGATAATAGATTTGCTCCCATTTTAACCAGCACTTCAATTTCATCTGACTCATTTTGTTCTTGCTTAATTAACCCAACCTCAAACAGGACAGACAGGAATAGGCACTCATCCAAAAAGCAGGAACAAATGCAGCATTTAAAGAGGATGCCATATAAATACTTCTGTGTTTCTAAAAAAGCTGTGCACCTTTTCATAGCACAGACTTTTCTCAAGCTTAAAATAGCTGAGAAGCTGGTTTATGTTTACATTTGTTGGAGAACGCTGCATTTCAAGCCATCTGTTCCGTTAAACAGCCCCTTTCACACCGAACGTATTCAGCCAGGTAGAATATCAGGCAGAGAAACTGTTTTGCGCACACACCGTCATTCTCACACTATCTCTTGGGCTCTGAATCCCTGAGTAGATGTCTTCCACTATTTCTGAGAGGTGATAATAAGCAGAGCATCCTTTTTGCTCTTTTCCAATTGACTCTCATTTCTGATGCAATGTAGCGGTAAAAACACAAGCGCACCACTGTCAGTCTAATGAACATACAAGCTAATTTTAGGACTCAGCAGAGAGTAGGAGGTTACTGCTTTCACCCAACTGACAGCTGGAAGGCCATGAAACAATAAAGAGCAATGAGACAAATTGACTTTGAGATCTGCATCATGTATGTCTGACTGAGCAGTACACACATGAACACAAATACAGATAATGCTGATAAAAAGCTGATTGTTACATACATCATAGCATACATGTTGTAGTATTATACAGTCAAAAGAATCTGTTAAAAGTTATATTATCAAAATAAGGATCATACAAAATGCATGTTATTTTTAACTTAGTACTGACCAGAATAAGATATTTCACACAAAAATGTTTACATATAGTCCACAAGAGAAAATAATAGTTGAATTTATAAAAATGACCCTGTTCAAAAGTTTACATACACTTAATACTGTGTTGTTATCTGAATGATCCACAGCTGTTGTTTTTGATGATTTAGTTGTTCACGAGTCCCTGAATAGCTAAACTGCCCACTGTTATATAAATATATAAATAAGAAAAAATTACACATCTTTGTTCTGTTCAAAAGTTTACACCCCTGGCTCTTAATTGTATGACCCCTTTAATTTGAGGAAAATAATTAGCATTTTGCTGATTCTGCAAATTTTGACTTCAGCTATATAGTAGTAGTAGTAGTAGTAGTAGTAGTAGTAATAAAAATCCAGATTCAAAAAACTCAACATTTTTCAACATTGTTTTTTCAGAATTTCAAAAATAAATTTTATTTGACCAAATCAGCATATTAAAATGATTTCAGGATCATGTGACACTAAAACAAATTATAAATACTACTGCTGATTTTTTATATAATTACTTGCTGTATTTTTTATTAAATATTAAATAAGAGATTTCTTTAAAAAATATATATACAGGGAGTGCAGAATTATTAGGCAAGTTGATATTATTGTCATATTTTTTTCCCAAGCACATTTGAATAATTCCAAACCACATCAATCTTAATAACTACTATTCATTTTGTATTTAATTATGTATAATTGATATATAATTGTCCATGAAGGCTGGAAGTGAAAAAATCCTTATTTTCAGGTGTGCAGAATTATTAGGCACATTTTCTTTTACAGATAAAATGAGCCAAAAAAGAGATTTACCTCAGACTGAAAAGTCAAAAACTATTAAATGCCCATGAGAAGGATGCAATACTAATGCAATACTGCAATTTGCAAAGTTAAGGCATGACCACCGGACAGAAAAACGCTTGTTGCATCTGCATTGTCAGAAAAAACAGGTGGAGGAGAAAAGATGCATGTTAATTGCAAAAAAAGTAAGAATTAATGTTAAGAATCAGATATGAAACCATCAGGAACCATTTAGTCTCCAGCGCCACCGTTTTCCAGAACTGCAACCTACCTTGAGTCTCCAGAAGTGCAATGTGTCAGGTTCTCAGAGACTTTGCTTGGGCAAAAAATCCTAAAAAATGACACTCAATTAATAAGAATAACATTCTGAAGTATTGTCAAATACATAGAGATGTTTTTTTTTCTTGGCTTTATAGACAGATGAGTTGAGAGTGACTCTTGAAGGACCAGCACCACAGTCTCTTGTAGCACTCTTTCAAAAATATATTTTCCAGAATCTGGCAGTAAGTTTTAAGAGTTTATTTTGGTCCCTCTCTGCAAGACAGACATTTCAGGATAGGAGATGGAAAACTGAAGTCCCAAAACTTACTGCCAGATTCTGGAGGATAAACTGGAAAGAGTGCTACAAGAGGATGTGGTGCTGGTCCTTCAAGAGTCACTCTCAACTCATCTGTCTATAAAGCCTAGAAAAAAACATCTCTATG
>NC_133371.1:21504318-21631523 GCF_049309525.1 Garra rufa | reverse complement strand
GGGTCCATGAGCACTGTCCACTGACAGTGAAGCACTGGCCGCCCTCTTTCCCCCCTAAGCTAAATCAGACACAGGGGCTCAGTTCAGCTTGGCTTCATGTTAGAGCAAAGCTGGTGAAACCGATTGACCCTGCCTGCTGTGTGTGAGCCCTTAATAATCCTCTGGTCTGGGTATATGGGTAGGTGCATATATGGGTCTGTTTTGATCATTCAATCTAATATTGCGAAAATAAACTGCAATTTACACATGAATGTAAAATAAAACAACCGAACATGACACAGAAGGCATCAGATTTTGTTATAGCTGCTCTGAAAGCTGCAAAACTATGCTGAATGCTGTGGGTTTGTGTTATAGTCAGGAGTCAGGACTGAACCTTGTGCTTTTTACATTTTTTCGTCTTCAAACCAAACTTACAATTTCAGCTGGCAGTTTAAATCCCATCTGTTTAAGAATTAGGTCAGTAGGCAGAGAGGAGGCGGTCTTTAGTGACTGTTCGTACACATTCGACCACATAAGCGTCTACACTGCGAAAGCAATCCAGTTGAATGCGTTTTCGAATCTGGGAGTGTCTGGAAGTGGACATGTTTTTTTACACGGTATTTATTGCAAATTTAAGTGTGTGTGCCGCTTCCATAATTGAATGTATGATGTGTTTCTTAGTGACTTGTTTTCCATTAGTGGCTTGTTAAGCTGAAACTAATTCATTCAGCACACATCTGCTACCACTCGCACACAGCTTTCTTTTTGTCTAAAAATTGCATTTTTGAAAAAGAGCAAGACATTTAGGCTTTTAAAAAGTCACTGGAATGATCCCTCCAACTGTTGGACTCTGCAATTTTGCCATCACCCCTTTTTGTCCGATGTCCTCATATTTTCCTGGCAGAGTTTATTGTTTGAGTTTGAAACCACTGATATTTTAGCAGTGCATCATTAATCATTTGACTAAAATTTAAGATTTTGAAAGACATGTTGCATGTTTTGTTTTTGGATTGTTTTGATTTTGTAGCACTACACTACCAGTCAAAAGTTTTTGAAAAAGATTTTTTATGTTTTTTGTTGTTGTTGTTTTTTAAGAGGTCTCTTCTGCTCACCAAGCCTGTATTTATTTGATTCTAAAATTCAGCTATTTTAAATAGTAAAACTATTTCAAAACTTTACTGTTTTTGCTGTACTTCGGATCAAACAAATGCAGGCTTGGTAAGCAGAAGAGACTTCTTTAAAAATCTTACTGTTCAAAAACTTTTGACTGGTAGTGTATATATTAAACAGCTTAAAGAAATTAAAAATGTCCAACAGTTTTTTGTCTGCTTTCACTATCTAGGGTTCACCAACTACATGCGGAGCCCAGTCTGTGATGTGTTCAACCCTCAGCACAACGAGGTCAATCAAGACATGGATCAGCCTCTGTGTAACTATTTCATAGCCTCTTCCCACAACACCTACCTGACTGGAGATCAGTTGCTATCCCATTCCAAGACGGACATGTATGCTTGGGTTCTGCAGGCTGGCTGCCGCTGTGTGGAGGGTAAGATAACACTTGTGAATATATATCGAATATATCTTATCCAGTGGTTGTAAATAAATTATTTTGTGTTACAGTGGACTGCTGGGATGGTCCAGATGGGGAGCCTATGGTCCAACACGGTTACACTCTGACCTCCAAGATCACTTTTAAATCTGTCATTGAGACCATCAACAAATACGCCTTTGTCAACAATGAGTGCGTACTTCTTTCTCTCTTGATTTTTTTCTCTCTGTTATCACACTCGTTTATGATCAGTCATTAGCTGATGTCAGGAAATAAATCATTTTCTTTGTAGCTTTTTAAAACTATCCCTGGTGGGCACAGCAAAGCCATTTATTGCTCATTTTAAACAGCCATATGTTCTCTTTTTAAAAGTTCTTTAAGTAATTTCACACTTAAGGAAAGGAATGGTACTTCGATATGCCATATGAGATAAGGGTTTTGTCAAAAGAGTGGTCTGGAGGAGCACAATGGGAACGACTGTAGTTTAATAGTTTGTAGTCTCCCAAAATTAATATTACTATTACGTCATTAGAACTATATATAAAACACACTTCTATATATATATATGCAGTTGAGGTCAAAAGTTTACATACACCTTGCAGAATCTGCAAAATGTTAATTATTTTAGCAAAATAAGAGGGATCATACAAAATGCATGTTATTTTTTTTTAGTACTAACCTGAGTACTAAGATATTTCACGTTTACATATAGTCCATAGATGAAAATAATAGTTGAATTTATAAAAAATACACTTGATTCTTATTACTGTGTTGTTATCTGTATGATGCACAGCTGTGTTAATGAACCCTTTTCAACAATGACTGTATGATTTTGATATCCATCTTTTCACACTGAGGACAACTGTAGGACTCATATGCAACTAATACAGAAGCTTCAAATGTTCACTGATGCTCCAGAAGGAAAAACGATGCATAGAGCCGGGGGGTGTAAACTTTTGAACAGAACGAAGATTTTTCTTATTTTTTTCATTTAGTACTACCATTCAGAAGGTACAGATGATACTTACGTGTTTCCTTCTGAAGCTGCAGTGAGCGTTTGAACTTTTTGTAATAGTTGCATATGAGTCCCTCAGTTGTCCTCAGTGTGAAAAGATGGATTTTAAAATCATGCAGTCTTTATTGGAAAGAGCTCGAATACACAAAAATGCCAAAACCCAAAGAATTTGTGGGAAAAGAAGAATTTTTCTGAAGAACAGCAGGCAAGCATTAAGAATCAAGTGTATGTAAACTTTTAAATGGGGACATTTTTATAAATTTCAACTATTATTTTCTCTTGCATTACAATACAAAACATTAAAATACAGCTTCATAATACAAAATTGCTTACTGCCTCCTAAAATACTGCATATTTCTGTAATCATCTCATGGGTGAATGTCATATGTGTCAGACTGCTGTCTGTTTTCATGTGTAATAGCCTGTTATCTCAAAAACAATTCAGATGGGCTTGTAGACCCTATGTTTGCTTTGTCTTCTTCATCTTACTATTACCAGATAAGGCACCCAGTGATGTGCATGACATAAAAATTATATTTGATTTGTTGTGGAAAATTGTTTTGTTTTTCACCGTGAGGATAAGCACAGTAATAATTGAGGGGAACTTTATGTACCAGTTCCTGGAAAGCTACCTGTCTATTTCTTTAACAGTGTTTTATCATTAAACAGCCACCTGTTTCAGCTAATGGCTGAACATAATGGAGCAAATGAGCCTTTTAGCACATGCACATCACATGCAAATTACACTCACCAAATCCCATGACACCTGCTGAGACAGCAGTGCTATCACTGTAGCCCTACAGGGCATCTTTTATCTTCCCATTTTCCTCTTTCAGATTCTGTTTTTTTTTTTTTTTTTTTTTTTCATGGTGTATTTGTGTGCAAGAGGAATGTCATTCATACTCCAGGGCTTTTAAATCTAGAGGGTTTCTCTGGTTTTTAGGTACCTGGCTTTCTGTGTACACCCTTTTGGTATGTAGCACATGCAGCCATCAATTCAAATATATTAATCTTGATTCAAAGATTTTTCAAAAGGTTTATCAGTAAACAAGGCACAAAGCGTGATTAAAAGAAAGATTTTTATATTGTAAAATCTGTGGTGTTTTCTTGCATGCTTCTGGAAACACCTTGTTAGAGCAATTGTTAGACTATGGAATGTTGACATCTCAGACTATGAAGTAAACAGAACAGCTAGACAGCAAGCAGCATGGAAAAGTAAAAAGAGAGACAGTCAAACAAAAGACGAAAAGGGAAAAGTGAGACAGCAAAAGAGAGAGAGAGCACATGACAGTGAAGATGAGTCAAGATGAAAGAAATACGGATAAAAGGTTAATGTCGGGGTAAGGCTCTGGAGGCAGGGAGCAGCTGCTGACTGTTCTAGCTGTTCCCTGGTTTGTGATTACTGTCACCCTCATCCTTTCTCTCTTCTGTCTCCTGCTGCGTCAGGTTCCCCGTGATCCTGTCCATAGAGAATCACTGCAGCATTCAGCAGCAGAAGAAGATAGCTCAGCACCTGAAAGAGATCTTCGGAGACAAGCTGGATGTGGGGGAGGCTCTGAACAAAGACCCCAAGCAGCTCCCCAGTCCGAACTCCTTGAAGGGAAAGATACTTATAAAGGTTGGTCATGAACCTGTCTTTACCTAAACCTCAAATCTTCAACTATTCTTTTCCTTTTTCTGCTTTTGTCCACTTTTTTTTGTTTTCTTTCTATCTTTTGTTAAAACCAACTTAAATTTCCACACTGGTTGAGCTAGTTAGTTTTGGTTTGGTGCTGGTCTAATTGGTCAACCTGTATAGTCTTGACTGAGTACAAAAATTACCAGTATGCGGGACTTCCAGATTTCCGACAAGTGAAACAAATCTTTTACATGATTTCAAAGTCACTTTTATAACAATAATATATCAGTAGAGCAAATGTATTAATACAAATATGAGGAACTGGAAATGGACCACAATTTAGAAAGTTTTTGTGTCAATTGTACTATATAGCAAGATTTAGTTATCCAGTTGGACAGACTTGTCGGAGGTTTTGCAAATTCACATTTTTATGGTGCTTGGCACTGAAAGACCAGCTAATAATGAAATTCTCATTCCGGTGGAAAAAAAAATGAAATGAACAGGGACAGTCAGAACGTGTAAAGGGAGAATGAGTGTTAGTTAAAGTGAAATGGGCTAGAGGATTGAAAGCTGAACTGTAATACAGAAGTGGAGGAGTAGGGTTAGCTGTCATTATCTCCATATGTGTAATTTTTTTTATCATATTTCCTATCATATATAATATTACCTGTTCCCTAACCCTAATGCCACCTCTAAACATAAAATAAAATATCTTCACAATCTTCTATAATGTGTTTTTACATACATCATGTTATATGTATCTTGGTGTCATTTAGTTAGCAGTTTGTGTCTGTAGATGATGATGTTGTAGAGCTTAAAGCTACAGTGTCTCTCTTCTATTTAAGTAAAAGTTTATAAATGTTTATGGCCAAAAGTAGCCATTGTGAATGGCCAGTATGTGACCTCTTCACAATAAAAAAAAGTGATTACAAAACATGGGATAGTTTTAATGTTTTTGTGGCTGGGCAGGTCTATAACAATATAGACTCTTAACCATATAGATCATAAATGTAATATCGCTGTCATATACTTTCCTAGTGGAAAAAAAGAAGAAAAGTTTTATTAACTGAACAGAGCTGGTCACACCACTTACAATTGTTTGCTAAAAATAAAGAGAGACAGAGACAGAGAGAGAGAGAAACATGACTGGTACGAAACCATTTACTAGTTGAAAGTCAAAATTTAACATTTTAAGAAGGATGTCAAGTACATGTTCAAAGTATTTTGGCTGTATGTGTAGTTGGAAGGTTAAGCCCTACAAAATTAATAATGAGGTAACTTTGAAAGGATTTAAAAACAAAAAAGACAAAATAATCCTGGTTTGGTTAATTACAGTGACAATGAATAAAGAACTCATAACTTGTACTTGATTTTGTAAATACTTTATTAGTGCATACACTGTAACCGATTTTTGTAATTTGAACAGTATTTTACTGTAATATCTACAGTAAGATACTGTAAAATGTATATACAGTATTTTACTGTAAACTGCAAAGGATTATGGGAAAATATATGATCACTACTGTAATTCTCCACTACTGTAAATCCGTTTACAGTAGTGAACTTGCCCGCGAAAAATTGACCAATGGCAAGGGAGATTTTTTTTTTCTCCTGTTGAGAGGAAGTGGCGGTAAAAAGGACAAAAGAGAAATGTTGCATCAATAACTGGACAAAAAGGTTAGTATATTATTTCTGTTTTATGAAAAACTGAACAATTTTAAATTGTTTTCACTTGTTAACAGCAAACTAACAATATTCATCGTGTTTTTCATGTCGGTAGCCTTTTTTTTCTGACTGACGGCCGGGGCGCCGCCATAACGGTGAAAACATGGACTGGTGAGTAAATTAAGGTGACCTATATTAGTCGAAATAAACTTTATTTAAACTGAGAAACACGTTTGTATATTCGGCTGCCCTTTAATGCAAGTTAGTTCGTCTGACGAGCACTTACTCAAGCTTAACAGCAAACTGAGGTGAAATACTGAGGTAAAGTGCGTTAAGCAACACCACTGTTTCTGTGGAGATTTTAAACTGTATTTTCAAGCCCTTCTTTTGTTTGTTATTTTCAAGTTTCTGGTCTGGATGTCGTCTGTAACGTCGGAGCGCGGAGGTGTATTTTGGATCTTCTTCTGTGAATGACTGCCATATATCGACGATAACATGAACTGGTAAGCTAATAATGTCAGTAAGCCGAAGTTGACAAACTTAACGTTAGTCACAGAGCAGCATAATATCTTTTAAACGCTGCCTCTTTATAGCTAGCAAGGTAATTCTCTTCAAATGATGTTTAAGTAAGAAATGTGTGTATGAATGTCGTATGTAACTTTATAGACGGTCCCTTCAGTGACAGGCGTGACATAAACAGCGCGCTAACATGAGACACTGAGGTAAAACTGAACACCGCGGTTAACTGCATCTTTTGTGTTTTATTTTCAAGTTTGTGGTCTCGTGGTCATGTCGTCTGCATCGGAGGTGTATTAGAGTCTTTTCTGGTGATTGCCGTCGTCGCGGTGCAAACAACAGGTGAGCTTCCCCTTTCATCAATTTAACTAAGTTAATGTTAACGTTACTAAATTAGCCAAATTAGCCACAGGCTGCTGTTCTCCACTGACTTGCAGAACAGGTTAACTTTTTAAAGAGAGTAACGAGCTAGCAATATATTAATATAGCAAGTTTTGCTAATAAATATTATAAATGTTTATTTTATTAAAAATGTAAATTTTATTACTGTACAGTAGTTGTCTTTTCTGATCATAAACTATAGTAACACTAAAAGGGTGTTGTGACACTGTCTGTTACAGGAGATTTCTCCAAGCACTTACTGGATGCTGACCATCAGGGGCAGAATCATCATACAGCCAGCTGTCCATTTTACAGACATGCAGAATAAGGTAACCTAAAACATATTTTGTTTTACATTGCATTTATTTACATTCATGCATTTTTCAGATGCTTTTATCCTAAGCAAGTTATATTGTATTTAAAGTACACATTTGTAAGGCATTTATTTCCTGGGAATGTTTTTATTACCATCAAGATTGAGTTTGCATGCGCATTAAAATTATTTCTATTAAACCAGCATTTAAACAGCAAAATGCAGCTGCTTCAGGTATCTTTAACTTACTGTAACCTTTAAATTCATAATAGCAATCTTACTGTCTGTCAATTTAGATTATTGTTACTGTAAAACAACAAATATAGATTTTTAATCATAGTAGGCCTATTATATGCACAGACTTTCTAGGAAACACACACCTGTTTAGAATGTTTATATGAACAGATTGGTTAGCATTTAGCATGGTCTGTGGCAGACTTTACTAAGTGTCAGGGCAACAAAATTCAATAAACAAGAATGTAATATTAAGTGATTTAAAGGAGAACTCCGGTGTGATTTTGACCTAAAGTGTATTGAATCATGATACCGACTGTAAACGTACCTTGCATATCTCATCTCGTCTTGTCCACTGCAGTCCGAAATCTGGGGTCAGTTATCCGATGCTCACAACAGGTTGTCAATGAGAGTCAATAGGGCATCGAAGAAGCCATGTAAATAAATCACTGTTTTACGCCATTTACGAGGCACAAAGTAGCTCCACACTTCATTGGTAGACTTCCAAGGGCCCTGACATTTAAAACGAGACATTGAGAACTCAGAAAAAGCACCGGGAGTTTATTTACAAGTAGATTTATACAGACAGTAACTGCAAGAAGTTTAGCGGCCGCCACCATCTTAAATTTAGTCACGATAAGTCGAGTGTCGAGCACGAAGGAAACTACAACCTGATAAGTTGATAACCTGATAAATTCCTTGGTGCTCGACACTCGACTTATCGTGACTAAATTTAAGATGGCGGCGGCCGGATTTTTTCTTGCAGGAACTGTCTGTATAAATCTTCTCGTAAATAAACTACCGGTGCTTTTTCTGAGTTCTCAATGTCTCGTTTTAAATGTCAGGGCCCTTGGAAGTCTACCAATGAAGTGTGGAGCTACTTTGTGCCTCGTAAATGGCGTAAAACAGTGATTTATTTACATGGCTTCTTCGATGCCCTGTTGACTCTCATTGACAACCTGTTGTGAGCATCGGATAACTGACCCCAGATTTCGGACTGCAGTGGACAAGACGAGATGAGATATGCAAGGTACGTTCACACTCGGTATCATGATTCAATACACTGTAGGTCAAAATCACACCGGAGTTCTCCTTTAAATCAAGAAGAAAATATTGTCTTTTTGCTCCATTTAGTAAAAACGGTTCTTAACAAAGCCATGTTGTGCATCTCTGCACACAGCAGTGTTTCATTACTGAATGAATTTACCTTTTTTAAACACCTAGAATCAGTGACTTACTGACCCATTCATAAAATTCTTTATAAAAAATTTCAAGAAAAAGTTTCTTCAGTTTTTTTTCTTACTACTGCGTTCGTATGTAGTATATCATTTTTTTTTTTAAATGCATACAGCACCAAGTTTGACAGTTGAGGCAAATTCTTTAAACAATGTTTTTCTTGTGCTTGCAGGTTTGTTCAGACAGTCAACCTTTGTGGCAGCAAATGCATTGACAGTCACAGATCAGATGGACTTCTGGAAAGAGGGTGCAAACAGCAAGCATCAGCCTGAATCCCATTCTGCCGTTTCTCATCAGAGAGCTTGTCAACTTTGACTCAAAACTACTAAAATTTAACACAACACAAACACATTTTTACTGTATGATTTTATTTTATTTACACTACCAGACAAAGCTTTTGAACAGTAAGATTTTAAATGTTTTTAAAGAAGGTCTCTTCTGCTCACTAAGCCTGCATTCATTTGGTCCAAAGTACAGCAAAAACAATACACTTTTGAACCATTTTTATTATTTAAAATAACTGTTTTCTTTTTGAATATATTTTAAAATGTAATTTATTGCTGTGATCAAACCTTAATTTTTAGCATCATTACTGCAGTCACATGATCCTTCAGAAATCATTCTAATAATTTGATTGTCTGCTCAAAAACTATTATTATGATGTTGCTGAAATTATTATAATGCTAAAAACAGTGGAGTACATTTTTTTTCAGGTTTCTTTGATGAATAGAAAGTTCAGATAAACAGCATTTATCTGAAACAGAAATAGTTTGTAACATTATGAATGTCTTTATTATCACTTTTGATCAATTTAAATCATCCTTGCTAAATAATATCTTTCTATTCATCAAAGAATCCTGAAAAATCTAAAAATTAAATAATGTTTATCAGCATACTAGAATGATTTCTGAAGGATCATGTGATACTGAAGACGAGTAATGATGCTGAAAATTCAGCTTTGATCAAAGGAATAAATTAAATTTGGATCAAATTAATGCAGGCTTGGTAAGCAGAAGAGAATACTTTAAAAAATCTTAGTGTTCAAAAACTTATGACTGGTAGTGTACTTACTTATTTTTGCTTTTCAGTATGTGTATGTTTGCCATGATACAAAGTCTCTGTACTTTTAAAAAGAAAATGTTCAACAATTAAAAAGAATATTATCAGAACTAATGCTTATGAGTTATTGTGATTTTTATGGGGTTGGGGTGGTAAAAATCTTGAATTACAGTGCTGTAGGTTAATTGGATTGTTTTTACAGGTAAAAAATGTTTAAAATAAATGAAAATAAACTCTATAGTACTGATACTGTAATTGAAAATACAGTAAAAATACTGTAATTGAAGATACAGTAAAAACACTGTAAATGAAATTACAGTAAAAATACTGTAAATGAAATTACAGTAAAAATACTTTAAATGAAATTACTGTAAAAATACTGTAAATGAAATTACAGTAAAGACCTTTTAGTACTGTAAATGCACTTACAGTATTAATACTGTAAACATTTTTACAGTAACTTACTGGCATCCAGCTGCCAGTAAGTTACTGTAAAATTTACAGCAAACTTTTTACAGTGTACTTATGAAGTGTTACCCTCTCAAGCTCTGAAAATGTTCATACTGCTCAGTACTATATTCTGAAGTTATACAATAACTTTCAGTTTCACACATGGGTATTTTTAAAGTTTTTGCATCAAGATGTATCATGACTGGTGTGACATCAGTAACATCAAAAAACACTTTTTGAGTGTAAAGTGTAAAGTTTGAATATATGCATAATAAATAATGCCATAAACGTTGGTCTTTCCCCACATAAAGCTATTATTTGGCTTCAGAGGACAAAGAATGTTTGGACATCTTTAAAAGGTGTTTTTGATCTTTTTAGACCTTGAGATCACATGCGCTGAGACATTTTATAAGTAAATGATGATGGAATTTTAATTTTAGCTAAACTATTTCTTCAAGGGTATAATGGGATGACAGGTGGTCAGTCAGATGAGAAGAGGGTATTGCTTTGTGTAAATACGGACGTCACTGTGCCAGCAAGGAGCTTGGCATTAGTAAAACAGGTCAAGACAGATGGCACTGCCAGCCTGCTACTCTACAGGACCCTCCCAGTTGAGCAAACAATGACGGCAGACTCTTAAACCCAGCAGGGATTCTTTGTGATTGGAGCACACTTGAGTAAATCTCCCCATACTCAAACATGGGTCTCCTTTGATTACACACACACACTTAAACATGTCACAATGTCAGCTCTCTCTGCCAGACGAGAGCACTCATCCTGTGCTCCTGCAAACTCTAGAGGTCAAAAGCATGGGATTGATTTTCCCTCCATCTTGTCCCTCCACCAGCAACTCTTATTTCCCACAAGCCCTCACACAAATGTGTTTGTGAGAAAGACTGACAGACAAAGAGGAGTCAAGGGTCTGTGTTTGGAGATTTACAGGTTTAATGACCCTTAAATTGGTTTCAATGCTCTGAAGTGTCTAAGACACTGTTTATCCTCAGGCTAAGATATTCAGTGCATTGTGGGTCATTGGCTTGGACCCCACTGCTGTAAATGGTTTGAATAACAGGTGGAAGTGAGATTTGTATCTTATCGGGAATGAAACTACAGGGTAACTGACTCAAACTAAAACATTACATTTCAGGCTTCCTAGAAAGAAAATGTTACTTCATTGGCCTTAGAACTGCATGCTACACTTTTCTTTCACCTGTGGCCAGAAGTCATTAGTATGGATTCAGTTCTAGTATCAATATCTGAGGTGCTGTGTCAACACACAGACTCTAAGGTGCTGTCGATAGTTTAAAGAGAGGTGAAACACTATCTAATCCTCAATAATGGTGTTGTTTGCTGACAAATACTGTAAAAAGAGGATTATGGAAGCATTCATTCCATCTGTTGTTGTCTATAGGGGAAGCGTCTTCCTCCGTACTTGTCTGCGGATGCTGAAGAGGGTGAGGTATCTGATGATGACAGTGCTGATGAGATTGAAGATGACTTCAAGCTGAAGAATAGCACGGTAAGACTAACTGTAACACACACCGATCAGGATTGAGCACAGTGACTGATCACTAACACACATACAGTTGAGGTCAAAAGTTTATGTACACCTTGCAGAATCTGCAAAATGTTAAATATTTTACCAAAATAAGAGTGATCTTACAAAATGCATGTTATTTTTGACCTGAATAAGATATTTTACATAAAAGAGGTTTATGTTTGTCCTAAACAGTTAAACTGCATGTTGTTCTTCATAAAAATCCATCATGTCCCACAAATTCTTTGGTTTTCCAGCATTTTTATGTATTTGAACCCCTTCCAACAATGACTGTATGATATTGAGATCTATCTTTTCACACTGAGGACAACTACACTCACTGATGCTCCAGAAGGAAAACCCAAGCATTGGGGTGAAAAATTTTGAACAGAATGGAGATGTGTATATTTTTCTTATTTGCCTGAATATCATATTTTTTCATTTAGTACTGCCCATCCAAAGCTACAGAAGATAGTTACATGTTTCCCAGAAGACAAAATAAGTTAAATTTACTCATGATTTTCAAATTCTAAAAGTCAAGGCTCAATGCATGGTTTTTCCTTCTGGAGTGTCAGTGAGCATTTGAAACTCAGTTGTCTTCAGTGTGAAAAGATGGATCTCCCCATTTCTAGCCCTGGCTGTGGATCATTCAGGTAAGAACACAGTATTAAGAATCATGGGGATGTAAACTTTTGAATGGGGTCATTTTTATAAATGGAACTATTATTTTCTTTATGGACTACCTGCATCATACAACAACATCTTTTATGTGAAATATCTTATTCAGGTCAGTACTAAATAAACAATAACATTCATTTTGTATGATCCTACTTATTTTGGTAAAGTAATCACCATTTGGCAAATTCTGTAGACTTTTGACTTTTTGACCTTAGAAAATTAAGCATATACATAAAGCCAAATAGGAAATAAAACAGTTATTGAATAAACATGTGTCCTATTCTGTGACCTAAACACCTGAAACTTTGGTGTCTCATATTTTAGAGCAGTCAGTACAATTTTGGAAAGAAATCAATCAAATCTGTATGTTTGTGAAAATATTCAGATGTAACCCCCTTTGTAATAGTTAACATTTTCATAAGTAACTATAATTTAATTACACATTTTGTCCCAGCAACTGTAACAGATTACATTACTTGTAGTACTTGACACTTAAGAACAGTAAGTAATAAGGTAGTTTAATGGCACAACATATGATAAATGAAAAAAAAAAAAAAAATAATAATAATAATAAATACATAAATAAATAAAAAATCCTCTTGTGTGGCTCCCCTCTTTCATTTTGCCTCCAGGCAAGTGCTAAATGACTCTAATCTGTCTGTACATTGATATTGTATGTATCAGTGTAAATCCAAATCGCAAAATGCTACACAAATACCTTCCTAGAATTACCAATAAGCTCATGTTGCACTTTTAAATGTTACATTTTTCACTTTGCCACTACTCAAGCTGTTGTTTCACTTTCTCCATGTGCTGCTATGCCACCTTCTTTTCACACATTATCACCTCCTCTGCATCTCTCTATGTCTCTCCACTTTCTATGAAAATCTCGCAGTTTTGATGGAGCCAGTATTTTGTCTGGCTGCTTCCTCACACCATTCTGGCTCAGAGTGAGCTGTTGGTGTCAGTCTCTAAAAGCCGATCAATCACAGCCCGAACCCCTGGCGAGCTTCTGTTTGTGTGGAAACACCTCTATATAGGCAGCTGAAAGTCTTTGTTGGACAACATGGCCATTTGCCAAGAGATCCATCCAGCAGCACTGCCATTATCAGAACTCATTTGCAATCAGTCCGGCGACAATTTTGTCCATATTTTGATGCTGAAATGGATATTTTCCCAGACCTATTTATTAACAACAAATTGGTTTCCTAGTTAAGTGCTTTTTGTCTTCTTGAATAAAGAATGCTTTAATAGCACTTTAATGTACCCTTGCAAAATATTCATATTGTTTTGTTAGGAGTAATTAATGTTTAATGATCCACTCAGACAAGTCATTGCTGGGAGCCAATTAAAGGTTTCTATGCTTCATCTCATTACATGCCTACTTAAACGTGTTAGGGAATGCAAGAAACATGCTGCCCCTACTGTAAGTTGAAGACCATTATGGCTGTTTTTTTCTGAGGAGAGATTTGAAATCAATTTACCTGATCAAAAAAGAGAACAAATTCAATCAAAAACAAAACAAAACCTCTTTCTTGCATAATTGGCTTTTATAATATGCAGGACTCATCCTTTATTGCTCTCTCAAATCAGTATGCCAGGCTTTGATTTTTAATAAAATGACTCATGAATAGCCATTGAAATGAAGAGACACACATGAAATGAACACACATCGCTTAGGCCTCTTTGACACTTCACAAGCAGTGCATATTTATTTTAGTACTCATAATAAAAAGTTACAGAATTCCTGCTATTATGCCATTTTTAAGATCCCTAATATTGTTTTGGGAGTCTACAATAGGTTTACATTCTGTACATGCAAGATCAAACAGCGCTTTTGTTTTCTCAAAATATGCACTTAATGTCACCTCATTTTTTTAGTGATTCTCAACTGATTCATTAGTAGGAGTTCAAAGAGGAGAGGAGTTCAGTCTCTCAAAGCCCCTCCTTTCCCTGAGCCTACTCTGTTCTGATTGGTCACATGGCTCAGTCTATTTTGATTGGTCTACCGCTTATAGCGCATGCCAGAAACAATATGTGTTACCCTGTGACGTGTAGACATCTTGAAAGTGGAATTCGAATTACTAACGACTCATTCAGGCTATTCAGAGTAGATTTTTATTTTGGGAGACAATAACTTTTTTTTTATCGTGCACTTTCTGCTTTAGAACTTTGCAGATTGTTTACATTCACACACAGCTACATTACACACTGCATGAGAGGTAGTATTCGGTAGTAAATGGCATAATAGGGGTGCTTTAAAGTGTCCAGATGAATGATTTATGGTGATTTACATGTGCTTTAGTATGTTAGTCAAAAGCATCAAAATAAGTGTACTTCTTTACAGCCTGACAAAAGATTATTAAAGCCTAATTCTTTAAAATTAGACATTATTATAAAGTGCACTTTTTAAAAGTGTACTTAAGTGTTATTACTGTAAAGGATTAGTTCACTTCCAGAACAAAAATTAACAGATAATTCACTCACCCCCTTGTCATCCAAAATTTTCATGTTTTTCTTTCTTCAGTCATAAAGAAATTGTTTTTTGAGGAAAACATTTCAGGAATGTTCTTTATATTGTGGACTTCTATGGTGCCCATGAGTTTAAACTTCCAAAATGCATTTTAAATGCAACTTCAAAGGGTTCTAAACGATCCCAGCCAAGAAAGTAGGGTCTTATCTAACAAAACGATTGGTTATTTTCTAAAAAAAAATGTACAATTTATATACTTTTTAACCTCAAATGCTCGTCGTGTCTAGCTCTCCGATGCACATGGATACTCTGTGCACTCCAGTTCAATACAGTTAGGGTATGTCGAAAAACTCCCATCTCATTTTCTCCTCCAACTTGAAAAACGCCCTACATCGCTGCAGAGGTACCGACCCAGTGTTTACAAAGTAAATGTGCAAAGAATGTCAAACGCCCTTTACAAAAAAGGTAAAAGACCGATATAGGATGATTTTGAAGTTTGAGGAGAAAATGAGATTGGAGTTTTTTGACATACCCTTACTGTCTTGAACTGGAGTGCACAGAGTACGCATGTGCATCGCAGAGCTAGACAAGATGAGCATTTGTGGTTAAAAAAGTGTATAAACTGTCCATTTAAAAAAAAAAAAAAAAATCATTTCTCAAGATAAGACCCTTCTTCCTCGGCTGGGATCTTTCCCTTTGAAGCTGAATTTAAATTGCGTTTTTGAAGTACAAACTTACAGGCACCATAAAAATCCACTATATGGAGAAAATGTCCTGAAATGTTTTCCTCAAAAAACATAATCTCTTTATGAATGAGGAAAGAAAGACATGAACATCTTGGATGACAAGGGGGTGAGTAAATTATCCGTAAATTTTTGTTCTGGAAGTGAACTAATCTTTTAAGCACACTTAAGTGGACTTTTATTTCATTAATATTATATAATCTGCAGGTACAGCTTTTTAAGTAATTTATAAGCTGCATTTTTTGACACCCTACTTTTTTGCATTTCAGTCCAATGGGCCCAGTCAGCACCAGGTGGAGTCCCACATCCGGAAGAAACTAGACTCACTGATGAAAGAGTCACAGATCGGGGACAAAGAGGACACAGACAGTTTCTCTATCCGAGCGCTGCTCCGTGCCACCCATGAAGGCCTCCAAAGAAACCTGCGCAAGGTAAAGTAGCTTTAACTATGATTCTACATTCACAAGTAAGTGTGGCCTCCAAATTCTGTGAATGATATAATGATGCAAGAAGCTGTACTTAAATAAAACAAAAAGCCACTACTAAAGCAGTCAGCTCTAAAGAAAGAAAGAAAAATGGAAAAAGAATTAGAATACCTAATCAGTGCGCACACATTAGTCTTGCAATCCAGAAAAAGACATGGAGCATCCCTTAATTAGCATTCGTTCTGCCTCTTTTCTTGCCCTATTATTAGACTTGCACTCTCTAAACATTCATTTTGATGTGCCGTTTATAATGCACAGAGGGATTTTCTCTCCCCTCCAGTATTCCTGCATAATGTTTTTGAAAAAAAAAAAGAAAAAAATAGAGAACTGTTGAGCGAGCGCTGAAATTAAGAGTCTGTCTGGAGATGATTTTAAATCAATGTTATCTTAATTTTATGCATCACTGCATGTAAAAACGTCTCTCTAACCATGCATGTCCACAAATACTCATTTGAACAGATTTTGTCAGTTGACTGTTTAAGTTAGAATTACATACATTTTAAAGAAACAGTTCAGTCAAAACTGGGAATGTCATTCCATACCCATTATTTTCTTTTTACAGAAACACACATTTTTTGTAGAATGATAATGCTACTCTTTTGTATTCAGTGAAAATAGACAGTGGCCACAGGATATTACCTGTTCCTCACACAAGGATATTTTTGATGGAATTGTAATATAGTACATGGTTAGGGCTTTTGTAGGCGTCCAACCTGATCTCATGATGAAAACATACCTGTGGGAACTTTTTCGCAAGACATGAAATACGTATCGCTATGTACGCTCCGTGTAGTGCTTAAAGAGTGTTCGTTTTTTTCCTTGAAGCAGATGAATGTACAAATTGTACATTTTATGTGACATTGGTTTTGAACGTGTCACTTCAGCTCTGACTTGAAATGTCCGTTAAGTGGTGCTATAACTCAAATTCTCTGTGACACCATCTGCACTACACCTAAACTTACCCGATAGTTAAACAAAAGCGAATGTGATCTAAAAATGCAATCACAAGCATGCCGTTTTTTGATCTCTCATCTTTCAGTTCTTTAATCATGAGTCATGGTTTTCATGGGATTTGTACCCAAGGATTCTGCATTTTAAGTCCAATTCCATGCGGGCTGAGCTTCCGAGCAAGCTTGTTTCTTCGGAAAGCGAAACATACAGAGCTGTAACTCTGTATAACTGTGTACAAAAACGATTACAAGTGCTCGCTGTTTTACCGCCTCTAGTGTTAATTTCTTTTGGAAATTGCAGTGATATGTACTTATTGGTATGTATTTCGCGTCTTGCGGAAAATCTCCCACAGATACGTTTATTTCATGATATCAGGTAGGAAAAATCAATGAATCGTGGATCAATTGTGAGATTTTCCACTGCATTGCGATTCTTTCTGGAATCTTTTAAGTGAAAATGAAAGTGAAAGTCGTGACGTATTGTCAAGTATGGTGACCCATACTCGAAATTGGCCCTCTGCATTTAACCCATCCAAGTGCACACACACAGCAGTGAGAAGTGAACAAACACACGCACACACACACACACACACACACACACACACACACACTGTGAACACACACCGGAGAAGCGGGCAGCCATTGATCCAGCGCCCAGGGAGCAACTGGGGGTTCAGTGCCTTGCTCAAGGGCACTTCAGTCATGGTATTGAAGGTGGAAAGAGCACTGTTCATTCACAATCCCCACCTTCAATTCCTGCCGGTGTGGGAATCGAACCCAGCCCAACACTCTCACCATTAGGCCATGGCTGCCCCCAAAATCGATTCAGAACTTAGTTTTTTAAGAGCAGATGACGCTTTAATCTAGATTTTAACCACACTTTCAAATGTTCACAAAGAAGAGCGCTGAAGAACTTCGTGTAATTCATATAATTGCGGTTAAGGCTAGATGGGATACAGCTGCGGCTACTGGGCATACGTGCATCAATATTGCATAATTTTTGTCACTCTGAACAACAATAAATACTGTATTTGCATTTTTGTGGTTAGGTTTAGGTTTGGGGTAGGTGTATATGTTAATAAAGCACAATCTAATAGGTAGCAAATTTAATTTATTGCTACTTTCCAACCGCAGCTGTATCCCTGCTAGCCACAATTGACAGTTCAGAATGCCTTTATGATGCAAGATTAATGTACACACAGCCCACTATGAAGACCCTTGTAATTCGCTTCAACCTTTTCTAACTTTTTGAATGATTATTTTCGGTTCAAGTGCGTGTAAGGAATTGGAAGCAAGACTATGGCTTTTTCTAAAGGATGCAGTTCCATCAGCTGATAAAAACTAAGCTCAGAATCGATTCGTGAAAGAATCAAGATGCATTCTCAGGATGGATGCAGAATCATTTCTAGATTTGCGATGCATCAATTTCTCGTCGCAACCCTAATGTTTGTATAATAGCAATGCATTTTATACAATTTGTTAATTGTATCTAAGTGGCTGAATATTAGTACAAGAAAGGAATTTTTAAAATGTTATCAGAAAGATGATGATCATAAAAATACAATTATTTAGTGTTTACTGAAATTATATAATTTTTAAATGAATGATGGTGACAAGCAAAAAATGCATGATTTAGTGAATGTGTAATATTTAGCAGAGCCAAAGCTTTATTTTTTCATTCAATACATCTTTAATTCAATGCATTACATTTTTCATTAATTAATTAATTCATTTATTTGATACATCTTTAAATTAGTTTATACTACAGGGCCGTTAAATGCTTGAATCTGATTGGCTGACGAACGTTCTAGAGGTGTGCATTATATTCAGGGAAACGCACGGCGAACGTAGTTCCAGGCAGCTTTAGACCGCAGTGCATGTCTATATCACTTCGCCATACGATTTCAGTTATTTCAAAGGTCCTTACAGCCCAAAACAGCAAAATAACTAAAACCCACAATGACACTGGCCAAACTAATAAATACAGTAAACATCCGGATAAAAACGACAGATTATTTCCATGTTTTTTTCCACAATATATTACGTTTTATTATGTATGGAAAGCACAAACTATTTCTCTCGCCCTCTCTCACTCACCTCACAGACGCACACACATAACGTTACAGTTTGCACTCGCGTTAGCATTCGCGCTAATGTTGTTAGCGCTGCTCTGACGATTAACAACTTAAAAACGACATGACAGCTCTCACAAGCGAGGTAACAACGGCGTGGTCTTGAAGAAAATGAACTTAAAGTTTAACTGTTAGTTGAGATGATGCTGCCAGTCACCCTTGAGAGACAGACGTGAGAGAGGTAAAGTCATACACTTAGTTTTTCTCTCCCTCACTCTTTCCGTCTGTCTGCTTGTCTTTCGGTCGGTCTAAACTTCATTATTAACGGCATTATTTTGCTATTAACAGCCCAAGCGTCGTTACTAGTTCTAAAATGACGTTTTGGAAATAGCAACGAAGCTGTTGAATGAGCTGCGTAAGAAATTAATCCTACTCACAATAGGGTTTTAAGGATAAAAACGGGACGAATGTCTTGAAATATATCATTTGATCGATGTCTTGAGGTGTGGTAACTGTAGTATAAGCGGAATAATTGACTTCGGGCCGTAGAATTCTGCGAAAATAATGCACACCCGAGGTGTAACGGCCACTCCGCTTCGCGTCGTGACCGCATCACCACCTCGGGTGTGCATTATTTTCTAAGAATTCTACGGCCCGTCGTCAATTATTCCTTACATAATTTAAAAATACAGATATAAACTAATTGTGAATATTGGTCATATAGACCACTTGAGTCATATGGGCTGCTTTTATGCCAATTATAATGATTTTTCTCTCATTCTTGGTCACAATATGCCTTTTTTAAGTAGCAGCTTTTGTTAAACTCATCTCATTTTGTGTATTATGTATTTATAAAAAAGTCTTTTAACTTATTATAACGAATTGTGTGTGTGTGTGTCTTCCAGAATTCCAAAGATGGCATGAAAAAATCTCACAGCCGCTCCTTTATCAGCAACCTCAAGCACAAGGTCAGAATAAAGACAATCTTTTTCTGTCTTTCCCCATCTCTCTCACTCTTTCTTTCTCTTTTTCCATTTTCTCTGTCTGACTCCGGACTATCCTATTTCCTGTTCTCTTTGTGTGTGTCTGCAGTCTGAGATGTTACATAAATGTGTATGTTTTGCTACCCAGAGGCAGAGAGATTTAAAGAATAATCGCTACCGATTGATTGAAGCGAGGAACAGATCATAAAGGTGCATCAGTCATTCTGATCTGAGTTATCTAAGGGTCTATCTAAGGCTCTCAGAACAGTGTCAGACGACAAATATGCTTTTGTAAGCGTATATATTTAGAATTCTTACATTGATTAAGCACACCTGTTGACTTGATATCAGATAGTCATTTATCCCTCAAGATCACATACGATTGTGTACACGGATAATGACAGCTCTGAGCTCTAGAGGCTTTCTCATATTTCATCCTCTGCATAAAAAACTCGCTGAACGCATTATTCATCTCCATCTCGTATATTGAATCTGGTTGGTGTGTAATTCAACACCTCAATAGCAAATCAATGAAGTGAGTAAACAAAGCTTGTGGTCGCATCCCCATAAGTTTGATTGTGCGCTGTTGTCTACACTTTATTGATTCTTTATTAAAATGCAATCAGGGATGTCAGCGTTAGGTTGCGGTTTCTCATCTCCCGTGGATCACATCCGTCTTCTCTGTCATTCCTACAGGAAGTGGGCAGGCACGCCTCTCGTGTGCATGTGAGATTTCCTCCCACTCTCGACATTTGTCTTTGCGTGTGTGTTTATGAGGTCTCAAAGGTTCTTTTGTTAGTAATGAGCCTAAATCCTGTAATTACTCTAAACTGTTACACACAGCTCTTCATGGCCTTAAAAACGTTATATGATTTGGACACTAGTCACGTCTGGGAAGTATTAATCCTTGCTTACACACACACTCATGTGGTTATGTTAAGTATGCCCTTTAAAACAGGCCAGAGCTATTCTGTTCCTCTCGGTTTTGTGTAGGAGGAATTTCATTACCTCCTATCCAAAGCAAAGGAGTAAACATTCACTCCATGTACTTATTTAGCTCGCTGTGCGTTTGTGTGTGTGCATGTGTGTGTTTCCACAGAGGCATTCGAAATCAAGGCTGAAATGTCAGAGTGTTGAAACAGACGATGATGGCCAGCAAGAAACATCATGTGGACAGTTTAACAGGTTTGTAAATTACATTGCATTTATAAATTTATTTACACTTAATTTAATTTGATATACTTTTTTAATGTCTCATTTACAATAATTAAATTAACCAATTATCCAGTAATTTATTCCTGTGATGGAAAAGTCTAATTCTACAATATCTCTAAAAAGAGACAATCCAGCACTGCGATCCAGACATCTGAATCAGTTCTTCTTTATTTCATTTTCATTTAATGAACTAATGCTTCCATGGTTGCTAGAAAAGTGTAAAAACAACTCATAAAATCACGTAAAATTCAATTTACCACCCGTGTTAACTGGCAAATTGACCTGAGTTTTGTGAATAAGTCGCTATGATGTATAATGAACCTACTTTACATAACAGGCGTGTTTGTGCTGAAAAGGTTTACATTGAAATGCACTGAAATAATCGCAAGCACGTGGCACAACTTCACCCCATAATGTGGCAGTCATGAAGAGATTGTTAGTGTCTTATGTTAATGAGAATTTGCCATCATTTGTATGCTTAATGGGCTACATTAACACCATGAGGGAAGTCATTTGTAATGAAGCCATCACTCTGCAAGGGGCTTTTCTTATCTTTAATTTCACCCTGATTTCCTAGTCTAGACATGTGCAGTAAGGATGCAGTGATTGATTAAACAGGATGCTGTTTGCGTTTGAGCTTACATCTGCATATCAAACATTTCAAACTGCAAGTGAAGTGTTTGAAGATGCATTGAATAATCAGTTACGAGGGCATTTTTATTCATGTTTGTAATATATCTCGTTTGAGAGCAGTTTTTTTTTTTTTAAAGAAGCCTGTTATGCTCACCAAAGCTGCATTTATTTGATCAAAAATGCAGTAAGTATTGTAAAATATCATTACAAACTTAAAATACTTGTTTTATGTTTTAACATGTGATTTATTGTTGTGATTGCTATGCTGAATAGTCACATGATCCTTCAGAAACCACTGTAATATGTTTTTGTGCCAAAAAATATTTTCTACCATTATCAATATTGAAAATCAGTGTGATGTTTATTTTTTTTTTATGTAAAGCATACTATATTTTTAGTTCTGTAGTAATTAAGAACATTATTCAGAGCATTGTTCAATTTATTTGTTTGTAGTCAATTTGTGTTTTTATCTATTTAGGTTGTATCTGCTGTGCTGGTCTTTGATGTCATTTCCTAAAAAAAAAAAATAAAAATCTTAAGTCACTGTTTTTTATCTTTGCATTGTGTATTTGACAGTCAGACATTTCACAGACTGCCTATATTTTTCTGTGTCTGTTTGTAGAGGTGGAAGGAGAAGGAAAACGATAAAGCTGAGCAGAGATCTATCAGATCTGGTGATCTTCACCAACTCTGTGGCTTCTCAGGAGTGTTTAGATGAGGGTGAGAATTTACCATATCTCTGTCTATTTTACCGTATCTGATTGGTGATCCCTGTTGTCAAAGTTTTGGAAAAAAGATGTTTTTTGAAAAAAATAAATAAAAATAAAATAGCTTTCACTACAAAGATATGCTACGAATAATGTCAGCCCATCCATTTCCACTTTCCAGCAGTGGCTGTTTTAAGAATATGTATCTAACCCAAGGTTTCCTGCACCTTCTTTTTCAGGTTCACAATATAATGTTTTGTCCTTCAGTGAGACACGAGCTCAGCACCTGGTGCACCATCGATCTGAGCGCTTCTTGACTTTCAACCAGCAACAGCTCTCTCGGATCTATCCCTCTGCCTACAGGATCGACTCCAGTAACTTTAACCCACAGACGTACTGGAATGTGGGTTGCCAACTAGGTGAGACAAGACACACGTACATCCAATCCCAAATAATGGACACTCAAGAAATTTATAAACATGCATACATACAAATTTTCATAACTGTTGTTTCATATGCATATTTTCCAATGAAAGAGAATAAATCGTCTCCCTTATTCATGCAATCTGTATATTAAGAAACAGTCATTATTGTATAGTATATCAGAGTATGCTTACAAAAAAAATCTATATTGTAATAAACATGTAATAATAATGTAATAAACATTTCAATTTAATATATATCTTACACAACAGCGGGTATGCTTGTCCATGCAACATGCATTCTGTTATGCATATTCAGAATCCATCTAGAAACTTTTCCAGTCTAATTTCACATTAGTTTTGGTGATTTTTGTAAACTCACTCACTGATATGGTGCATAAAGATTTAGATCCATCTAATTAAAATTGCCAAATGCACCTATGACCCAGTTGACCCACTGACCCCCTTCTGTGAGTGTATGTGCACATGCTGTGTGTTTTAGCAGTCCCCTCTGTAATGCCATATGTTCCCTGCTGTGCATACCATCTGGGTCTTGGTTGTGCAGACAAATTGACAATTTGGCCCACTTGTGCAATTTTGCATATGCAAAGTCATGTAAGAAAATGCACGTATGCACTTTTCACTTGCACACACAAGCACTATCCATGAGCGATTGAAAAAGCTTTTAAATGCACAAACACACATACAGTGGGGGGCAAAAGTCAGAACCTACAAGTGAAAGTGCATTAGTTTTCTATAATGTATTTAAAAAATACTGCAAATTATATTATCAGCATTTAACTTTGAAAATTTCTACCTGATCTCAGGACGAAAACGTACCTGTGGAAACTTTTTCGCAAGACGCGAAATACATACCAATTAGTACATTTCACTGCAGTTTCCAACAGGAATGAACACTAGAGGTGGTAAAACAGCGAGCACTTGTAATCGTTTTCGTACACGGTTATGATTACAGCTCCATATGTTTCACAGCTCAGCTGGCACGGAATTGGACTTGGGTACGAATCCCGTGAAAAACATGACTCACGTTGAAAGAGCTGAAATAGGAGATCAAAAATTGAAAAACAAGCTAAAACGGCATGCTTGCGATTGCGTTTTTATGTCACATTTGCTTCTGTTCATACTATCAGGTAGGTTTAGGTTTAGTTCAGATGATATTTATGAAGGATGGTTATTTTGAAACGGGAGGTTTTCTGGTCATGAGATCAGGTTGGAAAATTTTAAGTGATGAAAAATGCAGTAATAAAAGTAATATTGTAAATAACTGTTTTCTATTGTAATATATTTTAAAATGTAATTTTTTTCCTGATGACAAAGCTGAATTATTCCTGAATTATTCTTATGGGTCACATAATCCTTCAGAAATCTTTCTAATGTCCAGATTTGGTGCTCAGAACAGCTACACTTAGTATTTATATGGAAACTGTGATACAATTTATTTTCAGAATTCTTTGATGAATAGATAGGAAGGACTTTATATTAGGTGGCCTAAACTACTATGTACTTACATCATAAAATAGGTACAATGTACTTACTGTGGTCATACTGTATTGCAAAACACTTGCTTCCATTAAGGTAGGACACGGGTATGGTTAGGGACAGGTTTGGTGGTATGGGTAGGTTTAAGGGTGGGTTAAGGTGTAAAGAATGGGTCAACAGTGTAACTATAAATGTAATTACAGAAATTATTTACAGATGTAATTAAATATATGTATTTTTAAAAATATACGTGCAATGTAAAAAGATGTATGTACACAATAAGTGCAATGTACCAAATGGTTAATTTGAATGTAAGTACATGGTAGTTAAGGCCACCTTATGTAAAGTGAGACTGATTAGAGAAGTAGAATATGGCCATGCAGAATATGGGCTTTATAAGTACTAATAAAAATAGCCAATATGTTAATAATAGGCATGCTAATAAGCAACTAGTTAAAGGTTTCTAGCCTGAAACATAAAGTGTCAATTTCAGCTGACCTTTCTTCACGATCCGCTCGCTGCCTGCCCCATAAATTGTCTGTGAAAAAACCGCGTCTCTCTGGTCAGCCTAGGGTCCGAGATATGCCAAAAAAACAATCGGCACTACCAACCTTTCCACAGATAAACAAACAGTGTTCCAACCAATCAGCGTCAGGGGTTTGGTGTTGTGGACTTTCGCTCCGCCTCCCTCACATCCCTGCACCAGTAGGAAAGTCCACAACACCAAACCCCTGACGCTGATTGGTTGGAACACTGTTTGTTTATCTGTGGAATAGTTGATAGCGCCGATTGTTTTTTTGGCATATCTCGGACCATAGGCTGACCAGAGAGACGCGGTTTTTTCACAGACAATTTATGGGGCAGGCAGCGAGCGGATCGTGAAGAAAGGTCAGCTGAAATTGACACTTTATGTTTTAGGCTAGAAATCGCTGATACAACCTTTAACAGTGAAAATTTGTCCCTGTACAAATGTGTTACTACTTTTACTGTCACTTTTGGTGCTCAATTTACTCAGGGTAAATTGCAGAATAAATGTATACATTTCTTCATAAATAAATAAATGAATACATACATACATACACACAAACATACAATTTTGTGATGGTTAATGCAAAAAGATTGATTATTGACCTACTGTAGAAATAGCATAGTAGATACAATTAAATTTTCATTTTACATAATGCCATTTGTTTGTTTTACAATTGTTTGATTAATGAGGTTCAGCTAACATGAAGCAGGGATTAATCAGAGAGACAAGAAGAAAGAGGGTGAAGATAGAAAATAAATCAGAAATTAACCAGGACAGAAAAAGATGCAAAAAAAGGGATGCCGAAGCATCACAACAGATGTGTGTGTGCCATTATAAGGGTCCAATAAACAAGAGTAAATTGGAACTTGTGAAGCCACAGCTGAGTTCTGCTCCCTGATTGTTTATTGAATAAAATGTTTACCAGGCCATGATAAAACCTCATAGTTTGTTAGCCATCCAGTTTATTTAGCTTTACACAGCTGAATAAATCCATGGAAATGTTTAGTTGAAAAGCAAAATCCTGAATAAATAAAAGGAAGGGCAGGAAGATGGATGTAAAGACTAAAAGACTCGAGGAATAATGTAATGAAGGTTTGGGAAAGATAGAATGACAGTTATGTTTTTGTTTTAACCCACAGTGGCTTTAAACTACCAGACCGATGGCCGTATGATGCAGCTGAACAGAGCCAAGTTCATGGTGAATGGAGGCAGTGGCTATGTGCTCAAACCTGGCCCAATGAGTAAAGGTACACTTACGCATTCAAAATACTGTTAAAATCACAATATTTGACCACTGTAATTTTTGTCACAGAAGACTTACTCTATTCCTGGAATAAATCTATTCCAGGCTCCTTCAACCCACTGAATGATGATCCGCTCCCTGCCAATCCCAAGAAACAGTTGGTGATAAAAGTCATTAGTGGACAGCAGCTGCCCAAACCTCCCGATTCAATGCTGGGCGACCGTGGTGAGGTAAGCAGATGCCAGGTGCTGAGAGTACATTTCCTATTGGGTTCAGAGTTAAAATGCAGTTAATATGCAGAATATATTTGATGTTTGTGGACTTCATTCGTAG
Organism: Garra rufa; assembly: GCF_049309525.1. Classification (NCBI taxonomy): domain Eukaryota; kingdom Metazoa; phylum Chordata; class Actinopteri; order Cypriniformes; family Cyprinidae; genus Garra; species Garra rufa. The sequence goes on along the minus strand of NC_133371.1, from coordinate 21,605,005 downwards.
ATCATTGATCCCTTCGTTGAGGTGGAAATTATTGGTCTTCCGGTGGATTGCTGTAAAGAACAAACCAGGGTTGTGGATGATAATGGTACACTTTCATTATTTTGTGTCTAGGAGCTTATTTGAACAGAAATAACATTTTGGGACATTAACCTTTGTCAAATTTTGGTGTGATTGTTAATGTAGGATTTAACCCTGTGTGGGAAGAGACTCTGTCTTTTACACTTCACATGCCTGAGGTGGCTCTAGTGCGCTTCCTGGTTTGGGATCATGACCCCATTGGACGAGACTTTGTGGGCCAGAGAACGGTAGCTTTCAGCAGTCTAATGCCAGGTAAGAGCATTTCTTTCCGTGAGTGTCTCTTCAACTATAGGCACTTTTGAACCTATTAAGCTTTTAATGAAATTAAATGAAATTAAATGAAATGTAATTAAATGTCAGAAGCTAGCCTGGAAAAATCCAGACCCTAATCTATTAAGATTAAGGGTCTGGGATCGAGTAATGAAAACTGCCTAACTCGAGGGGCGGCACCAAGCATGCATTTGAAACTCTAACTGCGCGCAATTGGATAACGCCACGACCAATCACAACAATACACGCTTAGCTACCAGCAGAGCTAAATGATGTTTCATTAACAAAGTTCGGGAGAAGTGCGTCAGATGCTTAGCGTAAACATCACCAGTCAATCAGCGCCATAGGTTTAAATACAGCTGACTCACCTCAATTCACTCGATGGTTTATCAGTAAACCTCCACCACCCCATCTCATCCCTCCGAGTTCTCGCTACTCCTATTGGGGGGTAACGTACTCTGGGTTCGGGCCACTCCCGAGCTCGGAGCCCTTCACCGGACAGCACGCCAAAGATGCACTACTATTCTCCGGCTAATTATATCAAGCGTGAACTCGTGAACTGATAGATTAAACTCTTGCCGTATCCAGTCGGCAAAACAGCAAAAACGTACTTCTTGCAAAGGAACGATTCGAGTTTTCGGTTTTCTGTTCCTCTTTTATGTGGAAAGCCAAGTCTAACTCGTTCATTATAGCGGCCAAAGCCGTTTCAAACAACTTGTTGTTCATCTGTAGCGACAGCGATCTTTCAAAGTTTACTATATGATTCGGATGTCACAGCGCTGTCATCATCAGCTTAGCTCGCCTCTGGCCCGCCTACATCAGATACACCGATTTGATTGGTTCCCACAATTGCTTACATATTGCAGTAACCTGCGTCATTGCTCGATGCCAGAGTGTCTTGCAGAGACAATTCAAATTGTGCTCTCGCGAGACCTCTGGATTTCCAGGGTAGTCAGAAGCTATATCTTACATGAATAAAAAAATAACAAACATGACACTTGTAAATTAATTAATTTTATATATACTGATTTATTCATTAATAATTAAAAAAAAAAAAAAAAAAAAATTATTTTGAGCTCTAAAAGATTTTCAGAATTTTTACAACTCTTACGTTAGACCATCTACAAATGTTGAATCTTAAAATGAAATATTAACGTTACCACTGCATTTTTCTGGGAAAACTTAGTTATTTTCAAAGCTTCAATGTACTGTCATTATAAGAGAACTTCATTATTGTTGTTTATTCCTAGCAAATAAAAGCTAACAAAAAAAACAAAAAAAAAAAAACAAAAAAAAAACTCACAGCAGAGACTTGGTGTTGTTTTTAAAACAAAAGGAAATATATCGGTATTGGCATCAGTTATTGGTCAAAATAAGTTAAAATTTTTTGCATATCTGTTATCGGCAAAAATCCAATACAGAGCATCCCTAAGTACATGATTTCAACACTTCTCAGATACAATAGTGCATTTAATTTGTCCACTAAAATTGTCCATCAGGAGATATATGTAACATGCAACCTATTTTTTTTGGAAATGTCATTTTGTGATTCAATAAATAAATGTTAGAATTACATTAAATATAAATAATTACGTAATTTTTCACATTGTGTCAGTATTGCAGTTGAATGAAAATTACACAAATACATTTTCTGTTCACAAGTGATATTTACTTTACATTATATAAATCATTTATATAGATTGTAATTAGTTATTTTTTTTTATAAATAATGGTTTATTCATTTATAAACAAACAAACAAAAAATGTTTGTTTTACTTTTTATATTAGTTATTGTATTGTATTGTATAGTTCAATTATATACATTTAAATAAATTATTTTTATACAAATTATTTTTTGTAACCTTTATGTAACAAAAAAGTCCAAAACTGGTGTAATATACTCCTCCCTCGGACATAAAAGTGCCTGTAGTTTAAGAAACAGCTATCCTTTTAACGATGTATGTTAAAGGGATAGTTCACCCAAAAATGAAAATTCTGTCATTAATTACTCACCCTCATGCCGTTCCAAACCTGTAAGACTCATTCATCTTCGGAAGACAAATTAAGAGCTTTCTGATGCTGCATAGACACACAACTACCACATCTGAGGCTCAGAAAGGTAAGGACATTGTTAAAATAATCCATGTGACATCAGTGGATCGACCGTAATGTTATGAAGTTACGAGAACACTTTTTGTGCACAAAAAAACTAAAATAACTACTTTATTCAACAATTTCTTCTCTTCCATGTCAATCTTCGACCGAGTGTTCACGAGATTACCACGACACACGCATATGGAGGTGCATCAAATACTGACACAGAAGAGAATACATTTTTGTATAAAGTCATTATTTTTGTTTTCTATGCGCACAAAAAGTATTCTTGTAGTTTCATAACTACCTTTCTCTGCCTTGACCATAGCAGTTGTGTTGCTGTCTATGCAGGATCAGAAAGATCTCGGATTTCGTAAAAAATATCTTAATTTTTGTTCTGAAGATGAACAAAGGTTTTACAGGTTTGGAACAACATGAGGGTGAGTAATTAATGACAGAATTTTCATTTTTTTGTGAACTGTCCCATTAAGTGCCACATTATCAGCAAATAAATAACTGATATAAAAAGACAAAAAAAAAAAAAAACTGAGATAAAGAGCTAAAGAACTTTAGTAAATAGCATGTAAAGTGTGATTGATAGCAGCAGGTACCTGTGTCTCAGAGTGGTGTCATGTGAAGCATGTCATTAGAGTAATGGAGGCCTGAGGTGCTGCCTTTGGACACGTCTGCTGCTGAACTCTCTCTGCCCTCACAGACAGCTCTCACAGACAGCCATGCAGTTTCACTGATGGAAGACATGCTTCTGTGCTAAAGCTGCTGATGACACCATGTCTTTCTTCCTGTCTTTTCAGTTGCATTCACTCTCTGAACGTTTTCACAAATGCAAATGCCTTTCTTCCATCCCATTTTCAATCATTCCTCCTTTTTCCCACTCCTGCAGGATATAGACACGTTTATTTGGAAGGAATGACAGAGGCATCCATTTTTGTCCATATCACAGTGCATGACATCTATGGGAAGGTGAGCTTATAACTACACAGACAGCTGTATCTAATCAGTCTGATAATGATCCACAACCATTTCCACTGGGCATGTTACCAATTTAAATTCTACTCTCTATTTCCTCATACATTTAGTAATTAGATCAGTTCCTATTCATTAGCAAAGCAACATTTTCCAGGAACTCTGGTGTTTTGATTGAATTAAAAGGTGTTAAAAAGCTCAGCTGGTTAGCATAACAATGTGTTATGCAAACTGTTGTTTCTGTCCATTTCTACTGCAGTGTGACTAAACACATGTAACTATTTGACATTTGTTTCCATCTCAAAAAAGAAAAACGCATCTGAAATGGCAAAATACCTTTATTGATATTTCCCCCGTTGACATTTTATTGAAATTCCTCCAACCTTTTTACTTTCCAGTGGAGTCCTTTAGTCCTCAACCCAAGCTATACCATAATGCACTTGCTAGGAGCTAATAAGGTACCCTGGCTATGTAGTGTTGCATGGAACTGCATGAGCGTCTTCTAATGTGTCAATGTGACATCTTGTTCTTGCTCAGTGAACACTAAGCTATTGTAAATGTGCAGTTGTAAAGTTCATTTTGTCCATGTGTTTTTGTTTTGTACATAATTGGTCAGTTTTGGTCAGTTCTGTCCTTTATTTTAAAGCTGGATTTGCTTCTTCTTGTGAAAAATGTTGAATTTTGAAGGGAACAACGATGATGCTTACAAATGAATATGTTGCCCTCTGTTGGATTTAGTCAGTTGTGCAATGGTTTGTACAGGAGGAGGAATTCTGTATCTGTCTTGTTGTTGTCATCTACACAAAGATTGTCCTTGTGAGATTATGTTGAAGTTCACTGTTTGAAATGAACATGTGATATTGCATGTATGTGTTTTTGTCTGTGAGAACTGCTTGATTTAATATGGGACCAGCAATGTTTTTTTTTGAATTTCTATGAGACCACATGTGTAAATCTTGTTCATCATATAGAAGACATCACAGGATTTTTTCCTCTTTCTCATTTTGATTTTACAGAAATAGGAAATGCAAATACAGTTGAGGTCAAAAGTTTACACACACCTTGCAGAATATGCAATTATGCAGAGTATACCGTTTTGAAATCCATTCAGCCGTTCTCCTGTTCTGGTGATATCACTTTTAGCATAGCTTAGCATAGATCATTGAATCCTATGAGACCAATATATCATTGCGTTCAAAAGTGACCAACGTTTTTTTTTTGTTGATATTTGTCCTATTTAAAACTTGACTCTTCTGTTCTTATATCGTGTACTAATACCGGTGGAAAATATAAAGCTGTGATTTTCTAGGCCGATAAGATTAGGAACTACACTCCCATTCCGGTGTAATAGTCAAGGAAGTTTGCTGCCGCAGTATGGACGCAGCAGGCGCAGAAATATCATGCAGCGCCTGAAGTTTGGTCACAATTTGAAAAAGCCGGTCACATTGGCAGTTACCTAGCTGGGAACTAATTTCAGGCGCTGCATGATATTACTGCGCCTGATGCATCCATATTACGGCAGCAAACTTCCTCGGCCTAGAAAAGCGCAGCTTTATATTTTCCACTGGTTTTAGTACACAATATAACTAAAGAAGAGTCAATTTTTAAATAGGAACTCGTTGGTCATTTTTGAACGAGATGCTATATTGGTCTCATAGGATTCAATGATCTATGCTAAGCTATGCTAAAAGTGATATCGCCAGAACAGGAGAACGGCTGAATGGATTTCAAAATGGTAAAACTCAACTTATTAACTCGGGGGGAGTTGGAGAATGAGCCTATTTCCAAAAAAAGTGGAGTGTTCCTTTAAGAGCCAGGGGTGTAAACTTTTGAACAGAATGAAGACGTGTACATTTTTCTTATTTTGCCTAAATATCATATTTTTTTCATTCAGTACTGCCCTTCAGAAGCTACAGAAGAAACTTATATTGTTTCCTAGAAGGCAAAATAAGTTAAATTTACCCTAATCTTCAATTCCAAAAAGTTTTCACCCACTGGCTCTTAATGCATCATGTTTCTTTTTGGAGTATCAGTAAGCATTTGAACCTTCTGTAATATTTGCATATGAGTTCCTTTGTTGTCTTCAGTGTGAAAAGATGGATCTCAACATCATACATTATGGTTATTTTAAGGAATATATAATTTTGTTGTCTGCAAGAAACAAAATCATTTGTCTTGTTATCTGTAAATGAGACAAAAAAAGAACAAAAAAAAAAAGATAGATGTAGTTTGGGAACACATTTTCTTAGATCACATTAGGAAGTTAAAATTATGCAACATAACATATCTTTTTGCTTGGTCCCAAAAAGTTAGATGGCTTAAATAAATATCATATGCTAAATTCTCTCTCTATCCCTGTCTGTTTCTCAGGGTCGTCAGCTGCGAGGATTCAGAGGCTTATTTAATAAAAGTTCCAAGTCCTCAGTGGACACACATATTGGAGTCCCACCTCGTAAACGATCCATAACCGACCACCTCCTTCGGAGGACTGCCAGTGCCCCAGCAAAGGGCCGCAAAAAGACCAAGATGCCCCTGACTGAAGCTACAAATGACAGAAAGCACAGCACTGGGGACTCTCAAACCACTTATGTAGAGAGGAGAGCGGAAAACAGAAAAGCCCTCCAACACCGCCCAGTATCAATGCCCCTGGATAAACTCCTACATAGTCACCTCAACCTGTCCACCCCAGATCGGGAGGGCCCTGATCCTGGAGCTGACACTATCATTGGTTAGTTTCTTAAATTGTTTTCTTGATATCCCCTGACGGACTGTGCCATAATTAATCAGGATAAAAGCTGTTACACTGTGCAATAATTGATATTATTACTCTTACCATTATAGCTGTAAGGCATAATTAGAGTGGATATTGACATTTGGCTCTTCTTCAGTTTCAGACAAAGCCAAATAACATTAACACAGCAGTTTTCTTCAGCTTCTGCAATCCTCTCTGAGAAGAAATGATATGCAAATGTTCATTATTTCTCTATTATTTCACGCCTACTAACAATTTCATTGTTTATTTAACAATTTCACATGCTCTCTCTATTGTTTCACAGACTTTTTAGAGGGATAGTTCACCAAAAAATTCTGTCATAATTTACTCAGCCTTGGTCTAACCCTGTATTACTTTCATTCCTGTGGAGTACATAAAAAGATAAGATATTTTGAAAAACTAATAAGAATTTTGGGTGAACTATCCCTTTACGTATTGTATTTAGTTCCTCTACTGCTTTCTTTGAAGTATTTAGACATGCAGGCTTTTCTTTCTTTAATACTTTAACTTGCCTTTGTCTTGTTCTGTCTTTACTGTTGTGCTTCTCTATAGTAGAAAACTGACTAGGAAAACCCCTGAAGGTAATCCACAAGCCTTATTAGGGTTGACTCACCTAAAACATTCCAGTTTTAAGCCATTGCACCAATGTTTTTGAACAACTTTTGTTTCGTCTCATCAAAACAAAAAGTAATTCATCTTTAAAAAAAAGGTGAAAAATGAGCAACAAATATCTGGATGTTCTGGATGTTCCCCATGCACCTACACAGTGCCATTATCAAACTTCCTTCTCACAGTCGTACTTGGTGGTACATTCCATCTGTCCTGTGTTTAGAGTGGCGTGTGGTGGATTTTGGTGTTTGAAGGTCAATGAAGGTGTTTTTTTTCACTGACTATCTTCTCTTGTAAAATATCTTCCACAGATTCCTTCCTCAATGAGAAACCCAGATCTATCTCAGTGGATCTCCTCTTTGAAACTTCTGCCTTCAAAGAACCCGATGTCCATGCCCTTTCAGCTGACCACATTGAAGACGGTAACATTGAGCCCAAAGATACAAAAGAAACTCCTTACTTGGTCATTGAGGGCAGTAGGGAAAATCTGAGTGATCCTCAAAAAGAACACTTAAGAGGTGGTCTCAACCAGACTGAAGCTGATAAATTATGTTCTTCCAAAGAGCCAGCAGACCACTTGTCAGGTCCCACAGATCAATGTAATGGTGGCAGCAGCTTACAGACTGAAGGAAGTCATAGACAATTAAGCCAGTTGGAAGCCCCTAAAAAGAACATTCTTACACCCAAGGCAGCCACGTATTCCTCGACTTCCTCTTCTTCATCATCTTCAGGAACCATCTCCAAATTGCACTCTCCTAGAATGACTCTGCTAGACCAGAAGAGTCAAGTGTCCCTCCAGGACAGTGCTCTATCTCGCCTTATTGACGCTGTCTCACTAGAGAACGAGTATGACACCTGTGGGTCCATATCTGCTCTGATTGGCCAATTTGACCTTACTGCTGAGCAGAGCACTCTAATTCCATCCAACTCACAACCCCTGAGATATTCTATTCCTCCATCTGACCCTCCTCATCTCAACAATGAGCTTTCCAGCACTCCACTAAAAGTTATCCAAAAATCTGTGTGCGCATCCTCAGAACTAATTGAGAGACCTTCTAGTCCTGAAACAACTGAACCCGCAGTCTTTACCATCTTGGATGAGGAGGTGCTTTCTCCTGTATCTACAAACAGCCTTTGTCAAAACAACTTGGTTGGTACTCCTGTGGTCAGCCAGGGATCCTCACCCATCAAGATGCCTATAGAATGGTCAGCACGTGGAAATCTAAAGCAAAGCTATAGCAGCCAGTGCCGCTCCACTGGTTCCTTCAGAAACTTTGAACTCGGAGGATACAGAGAAACCTCAATCAATAGCACAGTGTCAGACCGCTTCTTGATGTGCCAAGACTCTGCAAGCAGCAGTCTGATGGAGGTGGAGATCAATGTAGACGGGGATCCCTTAGACAACACGCTGACCCCTTTGAGTCCTTTTCACGACTTCGAAAGTGTTCACAGCTTAAACCAGACCTCCCCCTATCATGCACAAAGACTTGAACCAACCCATCTCCACAAACCCTTATACAATCCCTCTCCTGTTCACTCATACTCCACAGACACATCACCCTTTCACAGACACTATCAATCTCCACACCAAAGTCTAAACTCTATCACCTACCTTACTAACAAATCCCAGCCAAGGAAATTTAACTGTTACAATGACTCCGGGAGATTTACACTTAGTGACAACAGAATAGATTCCACAGAGGGAAGGTACCAGGAGACAAGAGACCAAAATGGTTTGGTCAACAGGGCAGAGCATTTACACAAAAGCTCTTTATCCTCAGAATGTCTTGCAAAGACTCAAGGCTGTCATAATGTGTTAAAGAGGGACTTGTACACACCTGTATCAGACTACAACATGATTTCAGTTGAATCAAAAGACTCTTACTCCCAGCCATCTCCGCACAATCAGGCCTTTCCTGTACCTCAGATGTACAATGGACTCTCTCCAGCTTCTTCCAAGTCCAAGAGCCTGGGAGACCTAACCTCTGAGGACATTTCGTGTAACTTTCAGAGCAAGTACAAGTCAATCAGCCGAAGTTTTGTCACTCCTGCAATGAAAGACCAAAGACGGATGTGTGGGTTGTCTGGTCGTCCGAAGTCCACTGATCCCTTAACCGAGCAGCTTCGCAAGCTTGTAACTTTAGAACATGAGGACTATACGCGTCCCCTCCCCTCTTGTTCTCAGCCCACCCCAAAACCTCTTTCAGTGCTCCCTCTGGTTTCTGAGAGCTCTGCCGATGATCCCGAAGACCCTCCGCCATTTCTGTCAAGGCGACTGTCGTCCCGCAGTCAAAGTCGCGTACGCCATATAGCCAATCGTGCACGTGAGAGACAGCAGGAGGCCTTCAAACACCGGCCGGTTGAGGGTGCCATGGAAGTAGTACTCCGTAATAAGCCAGTCTCCTCCCAAAATCCTCCACCCAACAGGCATTCTACAGGCTCTTATATCGCGGGTTACCTGGACCAGTTGGGTCCTGAGGCCCGAGGCTTGCCTGAAGGAGCCTGCACCTCAATACGCTATGGATATGGAGACCGCTACTATAATGACGATTCTGTACTCTCTCCTGACTTCTCCAACTCATCGGAACCTGAGGTCTTCTTCCTACTTAGGCTTTGACCTTGCATCTCACCTGCTGTTTTTGACTGTGCATGTATTTCCTAGTAACATGTAGCAGGACACTTCCAGAACTGTGTACATATACCATATAACATGGTCTTCTACGTCTGCTACTCCTGCTGTATTAAACTAATTATTTTATATACATGTAGTCCCTGTCATGCTTAAAAAAATATTGTTCCAAATGTGTGTTGTCTCAAGGTAAAAAAAAAAAATAACAACAGTAAATGATTGAATTGGATATTTCTTGCAGACGTTTTTGTTGTTGTCAGCTATTTGTTCTTTTTTTTAAACTATGTAGTACAACAAAGTCATGAAGGGGCTTCTCTTTTTATTCAGTCTTCCTGCATACTGTTATTTGTATGTCTGTGTAGTTTGTACATATGTTGGTAAATTTATCCTCAGTCAAAGCACTACTGGTTTCCATTTAAATTTTAACTACTGTGATGTTTTTTTTTCTTTAGCATGTGAAACGTGAACATTTCAGCATGACTATGCACAGACCTGTAGATGCTGTGCTCTGATTTTGCACAGAATGATTCTGTTGTATTGAATGCAATACAGCACATTTACCTGCTTACTCTGACTTGCTTGCTTTCTATTAGTCATGAATTTAAAGAAGTTCAAAACTCTTCTTCATATTCTAAAGCTGTATGGTTAAAGTTTTATTTTTATAATTGCTTTGATACAGAGAGCAAAAATAACATTTGTTAAACTTAATATTTAGTTTTCTTTTTAAAGAGACAAAAAACAAAGCTTTTTTTTCAACTCCTCTGTGCTTGAAGGCATCTAGTCTGTTGTTCTTTTTATTGTTGCTCATCCAAGATGAGTGTAAGCATTTTTCCTACCAATGCAATAAAATTATGAAATGTTTGCTATGAGGAAAAATATCTTTTTGTGTGGTTTCTCTTATAACTGAATATCAAATTTAGATTTTTATTCTTTATTCTTTTAAGTTATGTTTTTGGCATTGCCCCCTGGCCTTGACACTAAAGTGGTCAACTAAGTTGCTGTATTCCATGATAGTGAGTAACAGTCTCATGCTGATACTGTTTTGTCAGGAAAACTCAGGTGAGACTTTGTAATTAAAAATTTGTTTGTCAGAGGCTTTCTCGCAGATGGGGCTTTGTTGTTTTAAGTTTGAAGATAACTGTGTATCACTGCCCCACGATTCCAAGAATACTCAATGTCCCTGTGCAGCTCTATCTAACCGTGAACTCATCAAAAATTATTGTGTAATTGTCTTTAATTTTGAAACTCAGAGGAGGTGCAATTTTACCCCATCTTGTTTTCTCTGGCCCTTGTTTTTCTACGGCTCTTTTGGGATTGTGATCCAAAGAAATATCTCTTCTTGCCCTAAACTGACGCACAACGGTGCAGGAAGAGCTGGTAACGCCAAACTTTGTCAATGTCTGTACAAGTCCTATCGTTGCTCCCACTTTCTGTGCTGGAGCTTCTACTATGTGGAGTATGTGGTTATGTTATGGGGTTTTCTGTGGAAGAAGAGACTCTGCAGGAAAAGTGTGTGAACTTGGTCGGTCCACAGAACTTAGACGGTGCTGGTTTCTACCAGGATGGTGATCTGATTATCGGTGCTCTTGTTAATGTTCATAACATGGCTGCAACCCGTGACCTGAGCTTCACCAGAAAAACTGAATTAACGCCATGCTTGGGGTAAGTGATGTACCCTTTCCATTCTCTTTCCTATCTCTCTCCACATATGTCAAGTAGAGTACATGGAGTCTGTGTATTGATGCATTTGGCAGAATAATATTTTATAAATGTGTACTACATTTGTTTTCTGAGATTTTCCCTGCAGGTGTAGGATTTTCAATACAAAGGAAACATAAGCTCATATCGGAGCTTATGTTCAAGGTTAACATGACTATTATTGAATATTCTGTGGAAAAGTGCCTTTATGTGTATGTGTACAAATATATTTGACCCTGGACCACAAAACCAGTCTTAAGTAGCACGTCTATATTTGTAGCAATAGCCAAAAATACATTGTATGGGTCAAAATGATACTGATTTTTCTTTAATGGCGAAAATTGTTTGGGATATTAAGTAAAGATCATGTTCCATGAAGATATTTTGTAAAAATCCTCCTGTAAATATATCAAAACTAAATGTTTGATTAGTAAAATGCATTGCTAAGAACTGCATTTGGATATATTTTTTTTTTTTTTTGCATGTTCAGATTTTCAAATAGTTGTACCTCAGCCAATTATTGTTATATCCTAACAAATCATATATCTGTGGAAAGCTTGTTTAATCAGCTTTTTATTCATTTTTTTTAAATCTACCCGACTGGTTTTGTGGTCCAGGGTCACATATTCACACAATATACTCATGTAGTTTATCGCTGTGTTTGCAGATTTACGTTTTATACAAGTTTTCATTATTTTTATTTGATAAAATTTTTAGTATTATTATGTATATAACATTTGATAAACAAAAAATGAATCTGTTAATATTATTTAATGAACCTAAGCAAACATAAACTAGCAATAGTGGTGTATTTTTATTAACTAACAATAACAAAGATTCATAAATACAGTAACCAATGTATTGCTCATTGTTAATTATTGATAGTTAATGCATTACCTAAGGTTAACTAAGGAAGGCTATTTAAGTGTTACCCATGTACTTTATTAAGTTAATATCATTTTAAAATATCTTGATCTCAAATTAAATTTTGATTTATCTACAGTCACTGTTTTTATAATGTTATATTTCAGTTTTTACTATTTAAAATAACTGTTTTCTATTTGAATATATTTTAAAATGTAATTTACTCCTGTGATCAAAGCTAAATTTTCAACACCATTACTCCAGTCTTTAGTGTCACATGTTTTTTCAGAAATCATTCCAATATGCTGATTTGCTGTTCAAAAAACATTTGCTATTACTTTTTATTATTATCAATATTTAAAACAGTTGAGTGCATTTTTTTCAGGATTCTTTGATAAATAGAAATATCCAAAGATCAGCATGTATCTGAAATAAAAAGCTTTTGTAACATTATACACTATACCATTCAAAAGCTTGGAGTCAGTATATTCATTTATTAATTTAGGGGGGAAAGAAATTATAGAAATTAATACTTTTATTTAGCAAGGATGCTTTAAAATGATCAAAAGTGATGATAAAGACATTTATAATGTTTATAATTATTTCTATTTCAGATAAATGCTGTTAATCTGAACTTTCTATTTATCAAAAAAATTCTATTCAACTGTTTTCAACATAATAATAATATTATTATTATTAATGTTAATAACAATAATAATAATACATGTATTTTTGAGCAGCAAATCAGAATATTAGAATGATTTCTGAAGGATCGTCAGCTTTGAAATCACAGGAATAAATTAACTGTTTTCTATTTTAATATATTTTAAAATGTATTTTAAATATTTCAAAATGTCACTGTTTTTGCTGAACTTTGGATCAAATAAATGCAGGCTTGGCGAGCAGAAGAGACTTCTTTAAAAAACATTTTTACCAAAATTTTACTGTTCAAAAACTTATGACAGGTAGTGTATATAACACAAAGAACACACACACACACACACACACACACACTTCCTTCTGATTATATAGTTTATTATTCTGTATGTATTTCTTGTGTTTACATTATTCCATCATTAATGATAATAATAATAATAAATATACTGCTGTCAGTTTTCAGGACCATTCAGTGCGCTGGACTCAGGCGGTTGTGTTTGCAGTTGAAGAAATTAACCGGAGCCCCTCTCTGTTGCCGGGGGTCAGACTGGGTTTTCACGTAATGGATAGCTGTTCCCGTTACCCCCACAGCCTGATGGCAGCTATGTCAATGATCAGTGGAGGAAACAAAACTTGCGGCATCACTAAACCCGCCAAGGTCCTCATTGGAGATTCCTCTTCTACTCAAAGCATTCTTCTGTCCAGGACCCTGAGTCCCCTGCAGATTCCAATGGTGAGGTTATATTAACCACCAAAAAATGTTGATAGAATTGATATTTGTCTATTTATAAATTTGCAATATGATATTTAATTGCATGCTCTGTCAAATATTGTTTGGAATATGCTTTCAGATCAGCTACCTGGCCAGCTGCCCATGTCTTAGTAACAGACAAAAGTACCCAAATTTCTTCCGCACTATTCCCAGTGATGCCTACCAGGCACGCACCATGGCACAGATGGCCAAACGCTTCGGCTGGACCTGGGTTGGAGCCGTGGTTGCCGATAATGAGTATGGACGCGGGGCTGTGCAGGTGTTTGAAGAGGAAATCAAGGGCACGGGAATCTGCTTGGCTTTTTTTCACACACTCTACAGGGAGCAATTAGAAAAGGATGCGGCACGTGCTGCCGCAACAGTCCAAGTCTCTTCTGCCCGTGTGATCCTGGTGTTTTGCTGGTATATCGATGTAGAGGTGTTTCTTTTGGAATTGATCCGTAGGAACGTGACGGACAGGCTGTTCCTGGCAAGTGAGAGCTGGAGCACTAGCACCTATCTCTTGGCCAATCCCCAGCTCTACACCATCACTAAGGGAACACTGGGTGTAGCTTTAAGAAGTGTGCCTATACCTGGTTTTAATGCGCATCTCCAGCAGCTACATCCTGCCCGTTACCCTGATGATGAATACTTGAGGATCTTGTGGGAAAATACATTTGATTGTAGCCCTAGGAAAAGCTCTTCCGAGGCCATTCAGAAGGCCCTGCCTCCATGCAGTGGCAAAGAGAGTCTAGAGGGGGTTCAGACTCGATTTACTGATACTTCTCATCTGACAGTGGCATATAATATTTATTTAGCTGTATATGCTGTTGCTCATGCACTTCATTCTTTGCTGGCATGCACCCCGCAAAATAAGTCGGATCCTACAATAAAACCAAAGTGCTCTTCTCCAGACAACATCACTCCAGCACAGGTATGCAACTCATGTGAGATTTTTAATATATATATTTATTAATATAGTCGTCTAAAAAAAGACTTATTTTAAAATGTATTAATTTCACTGCATCAGATAACACAATTCTAACACAACTACACTCTTAAACATAAAGGTGCTATAAAAGGTTTATCACAGTGATGCCATAGAAGAACCATTTTTGGTTCCACAAAGAACCATTCAGTCAAAGGTTCTTTGAAGAACTATCTCTTTCTTACCTTTTTATAATCTGAAGAACCTTTTTTCGCCACAAAGAACCTTTTGTGAAATTGAAAGGTTCTTCAGATGTTAAAGGTTCTTTATGGAACTATTTAGACAAAAAGGTTATTCTATGGCATCATGAAGCACCTTTATTTTTAAGAGTGTACCCAACTGGACAAGATATTTCTTAATAATAAGTGTTTTTACAGGAATAATGATATTTAATGTATTTTTGGGTAACACTTTAGTATAGGGGCCAATTCTCATTGCTTATCAGCAAGCCTATTATTAGCATATTGGCTGTTTATTAGTACTTTTAAAGTACATTTTCTGCATGACCGTATTCTACACCCCTGTTCCTACCCAATACCTAAACTTACCTAAACTACCTTATTAACTATTAATAAGCAGGAAATTAGGAGTTTATTGAAGCAAAAGTCATCGTTAATATTTTGTTAATAGCAAGAATTGGACCATTTTTTTGTATTGTGATTAGTTTTGTATTTATTAAAATGTTTTATACATTCAATTTTAATTGACTAAAAGTCATATTCTTTATGTAGTTTCATTCACAAAATGTGTCATCTACTCTTTTAATTTATTCTTTAATTTATTATTTAAAAGCAGCATATGGTTAAAAGGACTGTTAATATGAAAGTGTTAAATATTCAGTAATACTTTACAATAAAGTGACATTTGTTAATATTAATTAATGTATTTAGTAACATGAACAAACAATAAATAACTCATTTATTACACTATTTGGTAATCTTTGTTAATGTTAGATAAAAATAGCTGTTCATTGTTTGTTCATGTTAGTTCACAGTAATGTTAACAAACATTTGTGATTGTAATAATGCATTAGTAAATGCTAAAATTAACAATAACTAAGATTAATTAAGTTTTCTTGTTAACTAACATAGTTAAATAATAAGCGTTACCAAATATGCTCTCTTTTCCCGACATGTTTAGCTTTTACAGCACATTGGACAAGTTCGTTTCACCACTCAGTTAGGAGAAGAGTTTTATTTCCAGGATGGTAGCATTCCACCTGTCTATGACCTGGTGAACTGGCAGAGAGGTCCTGATGGTTCATTCCAGTATGTTTCTATTGGACGAGTGGATGGGAACCAGCTCATTATTAATGAGTCAGCTATTTCATGGCCTGGAGACCTTGGGAAGGTGAGATGGGCTTCTAATGTAAATCTAAAAATTATAAATTAAAAAACGGTGTAATATAGTGTGTAATATATGTTCCCAGATACCTGTTTCTGTGTGCACTTCTGAGTGTCCACCTGGGACACGTAAAGCCATTAAGAAGGGTCTGCCAGTGTGCTGTTTTGACTGCCTTCCCTGTACAGAGGGGGAAATCAGTAACAGTTCAGGTCATTACCACATTCTCAACACTAATTTTTTAGAGGATTACTTCCAAATTAATAAAAACCTGATAATTTACTCACCCTCATGTTGTCATCCAAGATGTTCGTGTCTTTCTTTTTTCAGTCACAAAGAAATTAATTTTTTTGAGGAAAACATTCCTGGATTCTCCATATAGTGCTCAACGGATTGAAGGTTAAAAATGTAGTTTCAGTGCAGCTTCAAAGGGCTCTACATGATCCCAGCCAAGGAACAAGGGTCTTATCTAGCTAAACCACTAGTTATTTTCTAAAAATTACAATTTATATACTTTTAACCTCAAATGCTCGTCTTGTCTAGCTGAGCGATATGCTTGCGGACTCTGTGCACTCTGGTCCAATACAGTTAGGCTATGTTAAAAAAAAAACTCCCATTTGATTTTCTTCTCCAACTTCAAAATCGCTGTAGAATTACTGACCCAGTGTTTACAAGGTGAATGTGCAAAGAAGGTCAAACACCACAAAAACACTACAAAAAATGTAAAACAGCGATGAAGCGATATACCCTATGACATAACCTAACTGTCTTGAGTGCACAGAGTACGCATGCACATCACAGAGCTAGACAAGATGAGCATTTGGGGTTAAAAAGTGTATAAATATATATTTTTTTAAGAAAATGACTGATCGTTTGTTATATAAGACCCTAATTCCTCGGCTGGGATTGTTTTGAGCCCTTTGAAGCTGCATTGAAACTGCATTTTTAACCTTCAAGCCATTGAGCACCATTGAAGGCCATTATGTGGAGAAAAATTCTGGAAAAAAATTAAATAACTTCTTTGCCATTAAAGAAGGAAAGACATGAATATCTTGGATGACGTGGGGGTAAGTAAATTATCAGGAAATTTTTATTCTTGAAGTGGAGTAATCACTAAATAGCATAATGCTTTAATGTTCCTCTGTTTGTTTTTTCCCTAGGCTCAGTAAAATGCCATCGCTGTCCCCAAGAGTTCTGGTCTAATAGTTTCAGAAATGAATGTGTGCCCCGCGAGACTGAGTTCCTCTCCATTAGAGAAACAATGGGCATCACGCTGATAAGCATTGCTGTTTCAGGTACCATCGTTACAGCTACAGTGGCTGTGATTTTCCTGTACCATAAGAGCACTCCGATAGTTAAAGCCAACAACTCAGAACTCAGCTTCCTGCTTCTGCTGTCTCTCAAACTTTGCTTCTTGTGCTCCCTGGTGTTTGTAGGCCAGCCATCGCTTTGGTCATGTAGGTTTCAACAGGCTGCATTTGGGATCAGTTTTGTCTTGTGCATATCCTGTATTCTGGTCAAGACAATTGTGGTTCTGGCTGCATTTCACTCCACTAGACCTGGATCCTCAGCTCTTATCAAATGGTTCGGACTGGGCCAGCAGAGAGGAAGTGTTTTGGTCTTTACCAGTGTTCAGGTGGTTATCTGCGCCATTTGGCTCTACGTCAGTCCGCCTTCACCTCGCCGTAACTTTGGAATCCAAGGGTCAAAGGTCATCCTTGAGTGCACAGTTGGGTCAGTTGTGGGATTCGCGTGTGTACTGGGCTACGTTGGCTTTCTGGCTGCTGTCTGCTTCCTGCTGGCCTTCTTTGCCCGTAAACTTCCAGATAATTTTAACGAGGCAAAATTTATCACTTTCAGCATGCTGATCTTCTGTGCCGTGTGGATTGCATTTGTGCCAGCATATGTCAGCTCGCCGGGGAAGTACAGCGTAGCTGTGGAAATCTTTGCCATATTGGCCTCTAGTTTTGGACTCTTGTTTTGTATCTTTGTCCCAAAATGTTATATTATTTTACTCAAGCCAGAAAACAACACTAAAAAGTTTCTTATGGGAAAAGCGTAATTATACATGTGAGATACCTTCATTGCTGATTTGGGATTCTGTATCCTTATAATAAAGCTGTTTTAAATCAGAGCCATGTTTGTTTCTGTTATTCATTTAGCGCAAGTGCTTCTCAAATCTGTCCTAAAGATTTTGTGCAAGTAAATTTCCAAACGGACACAAGTGATCACACACTTGGGTGATTCTACAATTGGAGATACATTTGGTATTTCAGAAAGTTAAGGGAAAAAAAACTGTTCACTTACATAATTTTTTTTCAGTATCTTATTGAAAACATATTTAATTTTAATAACTCAGTGCTTGCCAAACACAAGTTACTTCCCTTTTTACTTTTAGATGAAAAACAAACAAACAATCAGACGTCTTAATGTTATGTCAACTCAGATTAGGCAAGAAATAACAATAAATTGTAACAGGAAAAATCCTTTTTGTTTCATTAGACGAACAGTCCGTACATTCCAACATAACATAACTAATTTAAAGGCAAAGTATAGTACGGTAACAGAGTTGATGCAAGATTTACGACCACACATTTTTATAAGAAAAAAGTTATTTAAAAAAAAAAAAAATTGTAGAATTAGGTAAGTGACTCTTTAGGGATTTTATAAATAAAATGAATGAAATATTACAAAAAAAAGTGCAATAAAATATTTTGATTACACGATACATGATGGAAAAAAATGCACTGACTAATGCAGACAAGAAATCATGATTTTCAGCTATTTAAGACACTTTTTGCTGAAATTATTATGTTGTTAAGCCCCACCCCCAGCCACTGACGGACAGTCCTGTATCCATCTTATTTTTAATGCGGAAGTAAGACTATGGACAAGACTCCCGGTTCATTAGCTGCACCTGTTACTGTGGTAAAACTGTTTGCACTCTAAACCAGTGTGTTCATAATTAGGATAATACATTAAAATGATATGGTAAGACACACCAATTTGTAATATCAAGCAGCAAAATGGGCTGTTTTGTACAGCTAAAAATAGCTGGATGTGGATGAGATTGGAAACTAGGCCAATAAAATTTAGAAATGGTCACACCTGCTCTTACAGGAAAATAGCATTTCTCCGCGCTCGAGCAGCCGTAGTGACAACAATGTCTCGTAAGCAATATAGGTGTTTTTTGATGCTAATGTGCCATTGAATACACCAAAATGGTGCAAATCATTTGACTCCAGACTGCTTTCTGAATGAGGGACAATTCAAGGCAGGTTTTTCTAAAAAGTTAAAACTCAAGGATGGAACACTTCCCACTGTTCGTGATCCAGCTGCACCTCCAGAATTAGCAAATTTAACTAATAGTAAATAATAACTTGTTGATAATCAAATAAAATTGATATTAAACCTCTCTCCTTTTTGCCGCCCTGACTGTACTGCTGCCCTAGGCACCTGCCTAATTCACCTATATGCACAAACTGTCCCAACGCTATCTCACGCCAATTCACACATATTTTATGAGGTGGCTAATTCATATGCCCTTACTCGTACGATTTGTCGTTTATGAGTTGGGAACTCGTAAAATATGTACGATATGTTTGAGTGAGGTCATACAAGTGAAGTCGTATGCATTAGCCACATCGTAAAATATGTATGTATTGCCATGAGATCAGGCTGGCTGGCCCTGAGTATAAGGGATATGAAAAAAAAGCATAAGCAATTAAAACTGCAAATAAAAACTAGTAAAAAGCATTTATTTGTTTATTACAATGTACTGTTACTTTAGTGAGCGTATCATGTTTCAAAACAGGCATTGTATGAGTCATCTACATGTACTGTAAGTCATGTGTTTTAATTACATACAATAGGAACTAGAAACACTTATACATATGTCTACAAGTAGGGCACTGTTTGATTTGAAGGTTCATACACCACAGATACACAGGCAGGATGTTAATCTATTTCTTTTGTGTTTCTCTTCCCATGATGGCATTTTTAGTGTTTCTCTCTGGATGTAAAAGGATGATGTAGCACTTAGGGGCAAATATGGCCAACAGTAAACCAAAACTAGACGCTAAAATGGCAAATATCTCTACAGCTACTGCATATTTCCCTGGTGAGCTCACATATGCTGGAACAAATGCAACCCATACAGCACAAAAGATCAACATGCTAAAAGTGATGAACTTTGCTTCATTAAAATTATCTGGAAGATTTCTCGCCAGGAAGGCTAACAGGAAGCTTACTGCTGCCAACAGTCCAATGTATCCCAGTAGCATAGAAAAACCAGCCACTGAGCCTATAGCACATTCATATACTATTTTAGAGCGAGTATACTGCTGGTTTTTATGTGGTGTTGGAGAGGCAGTTGATAGCCAGACTGCACATATCACAACCTGAAGGGCTGTTAGGACCAGAACTGTGCATCTTTGTTGAACTGCTCCAAACCATTTCATTGCTCCTTTGCCCTCTGGTCGAGATGATTTGAACACGGCTATTACCACCATAGTCTTGACCAGGATGCTGGAGATGCACAGGACAAAGCTTATGCCAAACACAGCATGTCTTAACTGACATGTCCACAACTGTGGCTGGCCAATGAAAAGCAGCACACACAAAAAGCACAGTTTGAGTGACACCAGCAGCAGGAAGCTGAGCTCTGAATTGTTGGCACGTACTATGGGAGTGTTACGGTGAAGAGCGAAGATGATCATCACAAGAGCACAGATGCAAGTGCCAAGCAGAGATGCAGTGGTTAAAGAAATGCCCAGAGGATCCTCATAGGATAGAAACTCTACTTCTTTTGGGACACATTGATTCTTATCTGGATTTGACCAGAACTCATCTGGACACATTATGCACTCAATAGCATCTGATTAAGTAAAGGCGAAAAGGTAAATATGTAAAAGGGAACTAAATTACTTTTAAATTTTCCAACAATAATCTCCTAAATAAAATATGCACCTGTTGTGTTTGATATCTCTCCATCTCTGCATTGCAGGCAGTCAAAACAGCAGACAGGAAGGCCCTTGCGTGGGGCTTGTCTGGTTCCTGGGGGGCAGCTCTCACTGCACACAGACCGTGGGGGCTGAAAGGGACATCATCTGTTACAAGCTACGTGTTTCTCATCTATTTTACAAAATGAAAATTTTGGCCTCTATTAATTATTCTCATTTGCTTGTATTATCATATTATTGACTATTATTTATATACTGTATGCCTGCAAAAAGGATGACATTAACAAGCAATGTTAATTACTTTTTTTGTCTCAAAGTTCCAGTATATTGCATCCTCATCCAGTGTGAGCACCATCCCTGTTGTTGCGCCTTCATTTACTACACCGACTGTGTAGATCCTTATTGATCCATCGGAGCTTGGCTGCCAGTTCAGCACATCATAAATGGGCAGAGCATCTCCATTCTTATCAAATGACACATGATCCCCAAAGCTTGTGGTGAAGCTTACTTTCTGTAGGTAATGAACCAGCTATACAGTTTGTAGACAAAATAGTTGTTATATGTTTATCTGAAATTCAGATTAATATAAAGCAAATATTTTGCTTTTCCACATACAGCTGGTTTATATGCCTAAAAAAAATCTTCATTATACCTGTGGGTCTTACCTGCCAGGGTTTTAGGTTGGTTATATTGGCACATCCATTCCCACTGAATGGTCCTCTCCCCTTTTCACACTGTATCAAGTCATGAAGCGCATGTGCCAGGGCATAAACTGCCTTATAGACATTATAAGCTGCTCTCAACCCAGAAACATCAGTGTATGGTGTGTTTGTGGTGCTCAGAACCTCCTGTCCAGTACACATCTTTTTAACATGCTCTCCATCTTTCACGGTAACCACAGTTTCATAACTACAACTAAACATTTTCTCCCAGAAGATCCTCAGCATATTATTTCTTGGTTCATTGCTGGGACGAATACGTAGCAAAAAGTCATGAAGTCCCTGGATCTCTCCACGTCTAACAGCAATGCCCAGTGTGCCCCCCAGGAAGGGCAGTAAACGTGGAGTGTGGTATACGGGTGAGGTGGCCCATGCTTCACTCGCAATCCACTGTCTGCCTGTCATGTTCTGCGACACCACCTCATCCATCAAAGGTAACAAAAAGGATGAAGTGGAAAAAACAACCACCACTCTAGCTGTGGAGGCTTGAATCATTCCTATTATACGCTGAATATCTCTGTGGTTGTTATCATGGGGCAGGATTTCAGAAAAAGCAACACAATGTCCAAACAGTTGCATTTGCTGCAGGAAGGACTGAGCAGCATAGACTCCGTAGTCATCATCACTGTAGATGAGACCAACCCAGGTCCATCCAAAATGCCTCAAGATCTGAACCATAGCGCGCACCTGGAAGGCATCACTGGGAATTGTTCTGAAGAAAGAGGGGTACTTTTTCCTGTCACTCAAACAGGAGCAGGTGGCGTAGTAACTAACCTAAATAAGATATATTGAGAGAGAGAAAAATACATGATTTATTTAGTGCATAAGCAGATGATAAAGGAAGTTCTGGAAGAAACAGACCAAGGATACATATGGTTGAAAAGGACACAACATCTAATCGAAAAGTGCAAAAATATGCATACAATGTATTTGTACTTTTTTCATCCCATCTTACTATAGGTACTCGAAATAGTCCCAGAACACTGGAAATTGCAATTGAAGGAGTTGAACTTGGATCCCCCACAATAGCAATCACTGGCGGAGGGCCAGTGCAATTGAGGTTTGAGAAGGACTTCTCAGTTCCACTAACTAGGGATATAGCAGCCCGGAATGCCATTCCTAGTCTCACACAGTTGTCATAAAGATGGTAACCAAGAGTGATGTTAGGCAGTAGGTTTGAGTTCTTATTGATCTCATCTATTGCAAAAGCCATGGTCCATGCCTGCTGGAAGCTTTCCATATCAAATCTAAAAAAAAAAAAAAAAAAAAAAAAAAAAAAAATATTGACATTAACAATGGTTTCAATACAGACTTTTTTGTCAAGGCAGCATGTGAGCAAGGCAGCAGTTTAGCAAGGTAAAAGAGGGCAAGTGGAATATTCATATTTCTGGCTTCAGACTCACTTTTCGCAGTATGGTGGTTCTGGTTCTGATTTGAAGCTCAGATCTGGGAAAACTGTGAAGAAATGAACCTGAAACAGGCCTCCAAGTATAACATCTCCATCCTGGTACACGCCGTTCAACCGAAAGCGCCCCTGGAACTGACATGTGTCTGATCTGAGGACTGAAGCTGCAGAAACACAGTTAAAGGACAGGTATAGAGAAATATACAGAGTGATCCACATCTCTTGGTTTTTCTGAGCCACCCACCTCCTCAGCTCACTAATTTATAATGAAGGTTGTGTGGGGAGTTATTTTAAGAGTGGGTGGTGGCAAATAGACATATCTGGAAATCTGGATGTCACCTTCCAATATCTTTATTATTTATTTTTTGTAATTAAAAACTGCAACTTTGTGATTTTTTGTTTGTTTTGTTTGTTTGTTTACTTTGCTGTCAGGGTACTGGTGTGTATGTTATTTTACTAAATCAGTCCTTAACTTGGGAAGACAAACAGTACAGAAATAATAGACAATTTACCAGTGAATTACTTCTAACCTTGTTTAGAGATTATGAGATAAATTAAATAACTAAAAATGCTAACCATATACATATTATATCAGTATATCTACTTGTCCATCTCTTGTACTGGAAATGTCCTCTAGATGTCAGGCATGCAATAAAAATAGAAGCTTGTGGCAGTACCAGGGTACAGTGATACTATCAAATGGTAATAATAAGAAAAAAGAAAAAAAGCTCTGCATCAAACTATGCATATTTTATGATTTCTGCTAGGTAGTATCAAAAGCAATAAAGTTTTGTTTGGTTGTAAGCCATTAAAGCAGGGACACTGTTTTAGTCAGGTAAACTGTGTTAAATTAACTTCTAAATTACTCATTTCATTTTCGATAAATCGATTTATTAATAAATAATACTATACATCTCTCTGGAGTACTTGATTTTAATCAGTTGCAACATTTCAAGGTCAAATATTTCCTGATAATGACTCATTAACAACTCGTTACGCTGTCAAACAGAAAGTGCATGCAGGTATTTGAAGCTGACACACACCGCGCATGCATTCTCTTATTTTATGCAAACACAATTGGTGATCGCTAACCAGAATATTTCTGGGCCCCTTGCACTGATTTTGCTTGGGGTGTTGGGGTTGGGGTGGGTTCACAGATGTTCGGCCCCCTAAAGGGACATCATTCTAGGCCCCACTCAACCTCTGGGCCCTATGCATTCTGTCCCCCTTTTCCCCCAGTAGCGAAATACCTGACTGCAACTGATGACAACTGTGCAAGGAAAGTGACATGATAATGTCGCGCCCACAAGATATTAATTAGTAGAAATGTCACGTTACGTGAAAAAATTACATGGTAACGACATCCTTATGTTGTGGCCAAAAGATCCTATGTTGAGACAACTCTTCTCTGACTTCTTGTGGCCACGACTGTGTATGTTGAGAGAACACATATCTTCTTATAAATTACATTGGTAACACTTTCCAATAATGTGTCATTTGTTAACATTAGTCAATGTATTAACTAATATGAACAAACGTCTCAGGTTACGTATGTAACCCTGGTTCCCTGAGGGAACGAGACACTGCGTCAGAAACGCTTTGGGGAATGCCATTGGCGAACCATGCTCTGAACGTAGTCTGTGACGGGAGTGACGTCACCGGCGTGGTGATGTAAGCGACCAGGAAGTATAAAAGCACGTGCGTTGAAGCCGGCGTCAGCCTCTGGAATGAAGCGAGCGCTGCAGGGATGCGGGAATTATAGCCCTCGACGCAGCGTCTCGTTCCCTCAGAGAACCAGGGTTACATACGTAACCTGAGACGTTCCCTTCCGGGAACTTTGAGCTGCATCAGAAACGCTTTGGGGAATGAGATGTCCACACCCCCAGAATTCCAAATCCCTGCCTAGGAACTGCTAGGACAAGGGAGGAATGAGATGTGCCTGGGGAACATGCCAGGACACAAGAAAATCTCTGCCTGGGAAACCTGCCAGGATACGGAAGGGATGAGGTCTCTGCCTAGGGAAATTGCTAGGGCAAGAGTGGTATTACACCTCTGTCTGAGGAAACTGCCAGAACAAGAGGGATACAAAATTCTTGCTTAGTAAGAGAATGATAACATACCTCTGCCTGGGGAAGCTGCCAGGACGAGAGATAAAGACTGTGCCTAGGCACTGCTAGGACAACGGAACTTGCTAGGGCAAGAGTGGTATTACACCTCTGTCTGGGGAACCGCCAGAACAAGAGGGATGACAATTCTTGTTTAGTAAGAGAACGATAGTACACCTCTGTCTGGGGAACTGCCAGCATGAGAGGGATAGAAATCTCTGCCTATAGAGAGCTAGGACGAGAGGATAGATGGGCCAGGAGCGGCTCTGAGGTCCAGTTCATAGAACCTCACGAATGTAAGTGGTGAGGACCAACCCGCGGCACTGCAGATGTCCTGGATAGGGACAACTGCCTGCAGAGCTTTAGAGGCAGCCATGCCTCGAGTTGAGTGAGCCTTGACCCCCAAGGGTGATGGGAGGCCAGAGGACTCGTAAGCAGTAGAAATGGCATCTACGATCCATATACAAATAGTAGGTTTCGAAGCAGGGTGCCCCCTCTTAGGGGGGCCGAAACAAACAAACAAACAGTTGCTCTGCTTTACGCCACAAGGCAGCTCTGTGGACATACGTATCCAGTGCTCGCACTGGACACATGCAATTATACTTCCGATGGTCGGGCTCCACGAATGGAGGAGGGTAGAAGGCCTGGAGTGTAACCGGCTGTGGTACTGAGGAAGGGACCTTAGGGACATACCCAGCTCTGGGGTAGAGAAAGGCTTTGGCCAAACCGGGCACAAAGTTAAGATAAGAAGGGGCCACCGAAAGGGCCTGCAGGTCCCCGACTCTCTTGAGAGAGGTAAGAGCAAGAAGCAAAGCTGTCTTGATAGTGAGCATGCAATATGAGATCTCCTCTCACCACAGCGAGATCCCATGGTTTAACTCGAGGTCACCGCGAACGTATGACCAAGGGGTTCCTACCCACTGAAAGGCCACCAAGAGGGACGTGGTAGGCCGATCAAGGCCGCCACATAAACCTTCAAGGTGGAGTGGGCTAACCCTGCGGAAAAGCGAGACTGCAGGAACTCCAGTACTGTACCTATCGGGCAGTGAACTGGGTCTAATTGGTGTTCTCTACACCATGAGGTGAACAAATTCCACTTAAGGCCATAAAGGTTCCTTAGAGGGAGCTCTAGATTGAAGGATGGTCTCAACAACCTCAGTTGAGAGACCAAAGTCTATGAGTTGTGCCCCCTCAGGGGCCACACCCATAACTTCCACATCTCCGGGCGGGGGTGAAGAATTGAGCCCCCGGCCTGGGAGAGGAGGTCCCTCCTGACGGGAATCTCCCATGGAGAGACGTTGAGTAGGGCAATTATGTCCAAGAACCATACTCGGGCCGGCCAGTATGGGGCTACTAGTAGCAGACGGACCCCGTACCGGCATACTCTTTCTAGAACTCCCGGGAGCAGAGCGGGGGAAAAGCGTACAGACGTAGCCTCTGCCACGTCTGTACCATAGCGTCCAGTCCCAGAGGAGCTGGATGAACTAGAGAGAACCAGAGGGGACATTGCGATGTCTCTCGAGTCGCAAAGAGGTCCACCTGAGCTTGGCCAAACACTCTCCAAATCTGCTTCACCACGTCCGGGTGGAGCTTCCATTCCCCGGGCCTCGGCCCCTGCCTCGACAGGACATCTGCACCCACATTGAGACGTCCAGGGATATGTACTGCTCTGAGTGAGAGGAGTTTTCCCTGTGACCACAGGAGGATCTGGTACGCCAGCTTGTACAAGGGGCGTGAGCGCAGACCCCCCTGATGATTGATATAATAAACTACCGCCGTGTTGTTGGTGCGGACCAACACGTGACGGTCTCTTAGGTCCGGGTGGAAGTGCTTCAGGGCCTGAAATACAGCCAGCATCTCTAGACAGTTTATGTGCCAAGAGAGATGGTGACTGCTCCACAGACCGCGGGCCGAGCGGCCACTCATGACCGCCCCCCATCCGGTAAGGGACGTATCTGTCGCTAGCGTGACGCGGCGACAAGGAGTTCCCAAAACCTGGCCCTGAGACAGAAACCAAGGTTTCTTCGCCGCGTGACCTTGATCGTGCGGAATGGGTTCCCCCTCGGGGAAAACCCTTTGATTTTGAGCCACCACTGTAGCGGCCTCATGTGCAGCAGTCCAAAAGGTATCACATTGGATGCAGCTGCCATGAGACCTAACAGTACCTGAAACTGTTTCACAGTGCGTGACAGGTCTAGCTTGACCGCATTGGCTGCAGTGAGGATCGACTCGATCCGAGCAGTGACATACGTGCCTGCATCGTGGTCAAATCCCACACGACACCTAGATAAGTGGTCCTCTGTAATTGAGAAAGCACACTTTTCTTGGTGTTGAGTCTCAATCCCAGCTCTTTCATGTGAGCGAGAACAACATCTCGATGTTGAGCCGCTAGCTGTTCTGTGCTGGCTAAAATCAGCCAGTCGTCTATGTAATTGAGTATGCGGATGCGCTGGAGTTGCAAGGGAACCAGAGCAGCATCTACACACTTTGTAAACGTCTGGGGTGAGAGTGCTAGGCCGAAAGGGAGTATTGGTAAGCTTCGCCCCTGAAAGCGAACCTCAGAAACTTCCTGTGTTGGGGAAGGATGGAGACGTGAAAATAAGCGTCTTTTAGATCTATCGTGACAAACCAGTCCTCGGACCTGATTTGAAACATGACCTGACTGACAGTTAACATTCTGAACTTCAGTTTTCTGACTGAGCGGTTCAACCGTCTGAGATCTAGAATGGGCCGCAGCCCTCCATCCTTCTTGGGAACAATGAAATACCGGCTGTAGAACCCGGACTCTCTGTCTTGAAGAGGGACCACCTCGATGAATGAATGAATGAATTAATTAATTAATGAATGAATGAAGCATTTATATAGCGCTTTAATTGTGTATTGCCGTACACCCAAAGCGCTTTACAGTCATATGGGGGGGGGGGGATCTCTCCTCAACCACCACCAGTATGTAGCATCCACTTGGATGATGCGACGGCAGCCACAGTACAACGGCGCCAGTGCGCTCACCACACACCAGCTACAGGTGGAGAGGGGATTGTGATATAGCCAATTCAATGAAAGGTGATTATTAGGAGGCCATGATTGACTAGGGCCAGTGGAGGGAATTTGGCCAGGACACCGGGGTTACACCCCTACTCTTTACGAGATGTGCCATGGGATTTTTTGTGACCACAGAGAGTCAGGACCTCCTTCCTGGACGTCCCGATGGCCTCCTTCCTCAGAAGAGATTTTACTTCTTGTTCCATTACCAGACCCTGCTCGGGGCTCACAAGAGTAGGAAACACCCCATTGAAAGGTGGCGGCGGAGCACCAAACTGGATATAATAACCTTTCTGTACAGTAGCAGGACCCATGAAGACACATTCAGCAGTAGTTTCCACGCTGCCAGAAAGTGTACTAAGGGAACCAGCCTCTCGAGACTGGTTTCTGGTATTATTTGAGGTATTAATTCAGTGGCCTGTAACAGCTGACTGGCAGGAAACACCTGAACTAACTGCTCTAGGGACCCCCGTAGGGGTGGCAAACCCGCTGGTTCCGCTACGATGTCGGGCGGAGAAACCAGCAAAGGCTCGCGGGAGACTGCCGCGCCCTGTAACACCGGCAGGGTTAGCTGACTGATCTCCTGAGGGCCCCGAGGAGGGATGGGCACCATGTACTGTGGTGAACCCCATTCCTCCCCGAGAGGGGCTGCCCTCAGTGGCCCTGGGCCATAAAAGTCAGGGCCACTTAGCTGAGGACCTCTTGGACTGCAGCACGACCCTCAGGTCGGGCCTTGTCTTCGAGGCCCCCAGCTTGGAGCGTTGCTGACCCCGCTCCTTTTTTGCGCCTCGCGATGTGAGGAGCTGGTACACAGCTAGGGCTGCTCCCGTCAGCAGCCCTGGAGGAATAGACGCGGTGAGGGAGGTATCGCTGGAACGCCGCCGCCAGCTTCAATGCACATGCTTTTATACTTCCTGGTCACTTACGTCACCACGCCAATGACTTTGCAGGCAGAATTTGCACATTAAGGTACCTCATGAAAGGTATAAATGTACCTGTCCGGCGATAAAGGGAGCTCTGTTGTCAAGAGGTTTCAGGAGGCTAAGAGGCAGGTGCTGTGCCAGCAATACCTTCCCCGCCGGATCCAAATCGGAGGGTAATGAGCCCCAGGTCTTAGCTCCAGTCACCTACCAACTCCTTACACTGGGCACAGCAGAAGTAGAGCGTCACTTTCCGGGCTTCCCTACAGAGAGATCAGGGGTTGGGGGTTAGCCAAAGCCACCTAGGGAGAAGGTGGATCTGCAGACCGGAGAAGACTCCTCTAGGGAAGAATGATATATACCTCACCATGCAGTGGCCGTCTCTCCTCAGTTCCTTCGGGGGGACTAGTCTGTCAACCCTGCCACCTCCGGTGCTTCAGGGCAAAACAATCTAAAGCGAGCATATCTCCGCCTGGAAATGTAGCGGCCTTGGAAGTCTTGCATCCTTCAGTGAGGATTCCAGAACAGCCAGGCTGGTTGATCTCTGGCAGTCATCAGATTCAGGGCACTGAGTCGGTTGTTCTGATGCCACCAGAGGCCAGTCTTGAGAGGCTGGTTCCCTTAGTAGATTTTTTGGTGGCTTGGAGATGCCTGCCAAATGTGTCTCAGTGTAAAGAGGTTACAGAATCTAGTTTCGTTCTCGTCCACCTCGATTCAACGGGATCACATTTACTGTGGTATGCCCTGAGCATTTGCGCATTAAGGTACCTCATGATTTGCGCATTAAGGTACATCAAAAAGGATGGGGGGCAGTGTTGCGTCCTATACTGGGTTCTACCATTAGATCTGGTGCTGTCACCCCACACTTCCCCAATAAGTGTGTGGATGCTGCCTTGGCTCTTCTGAGAGTCAAGGTCATCCGAGGAGCAACCCATTTTGCATAATCAAGGTCAAACAGTGCTGCCTTCGTGCCTTAGTCATGTGGAAGAAGTTTTGGTTCCTGTCTTAGAGACCTGTGTTGGGTGCTCTGTGTCATCCTGTAACACTTATGATGGACACATCCCTCATGGGTTGGGGAGTGATCATAAGTGGTTGCTCATCCCAGGGTCTGTGGGAAGGCCATTATCTCTTTTGTCACATAAATTGCCTGGAAATGCTAGCAGTGTTTCAGGCTCTGAAGCACTTCCTCCCAGACCTGAGGGGCCATTATGTGCTTGTCCGCAGACAACACATCAGTGGTCTCATATATAAACCGACAGAGGGGTCTGCGGTCAAGCTTACTTTGCAAACTGGCACACCAGGGGCCGGATTCACGAATATCTTCTTAAGAAATAAATTAAGAAATTTCTTAAGATAAATTCTAAGAAGTTCGTAAGAATGTTCTTAAGTGCAATTCTTGAAAAAATCTTAAGATATTCTCAAATATGTTCTTAAGAACATCTTAATTTCTTTCTTAAGAAAAAAAAAATGATACATCTACCTGAGTGAATACATGGCTGAAGACGCATTTATAAACACTTCAACGTCTTTTTTTGCGGTTTCTGCAGATTATCCTAATAATCATAAGCACGCACATTTTCGTCACGACCGTGTCTGGCGCTCGGCTTCATGTTTTTAATGTGCCGTGTTTTTGAACTGTTACTTTTAAAGGGTCTCTCTTAAGCTTTGGCGATCACTTTATTCACTTTTGTGTTGTATTTTGTTGCCTCGTCTGAATGAACGCTTCCGTTAGCTATGTGTGTGCGCTGCTACAGCAAACGCGTCCTGCACATGCGCTAAATACGGCCAAAGATTATGTCGTATTTTTATTTATTTTTTTATTAAATCTCCCTATCTGACTCGATTTTGTCGAGTTGCTACTAAGTTTTGATGACGGCAAAAAGTAGGGTCATACACAGGCTAATCATGACAGATCATTGTTTACATTATCAGTCATTGCTGTCACTTCAGCGAACTCTTGCTCATCTCTAATAATAGTCCTAATATGTATTATATGTAGCTAGTAGTGTTGCAATGCTTAAATATAACAGTTAATTTGAAATAACCCAATCAATTAATTAAATAAATATTACTATTTGGGATTTAAGACAAGTCTCGGGCTATCCTAACTTTAAGAAGTTATTTACGATGGTTTTTAAGAAGATTCTTTTCAAGAATTTGAATTTTCTTAATTTTTGTCTTAAGAACAATCTTAAGTAAAAAGATAAGAATATTCTTAAGATGATTTTTTTGGGAATACAAAATATTCTTAACTTTTTTCTTATTTTAAAAAATAAGAAGAAAATGGCAGTTAAGAAGAAATTTCTTCTTAAGAATGTTTCGTGAATCCGGCCCCAGATCCTCCCGTGGGCCTAGGGAAGGCTGCTGTCCCCTAGTATATATCCTAGGGCATCTCAATCAGGGAGCAGACATCCTGTCAAGGCAGGGTCAGGAGAGACCTAATGACTCAGGCAGGCAGCACAATTGTTCAGCCTTGCGCAGAGTTATGAAAACTGTGTGGCCACTGAGGGAGCACAACTCACAGCTTCTGCTCTCTCAACTGAGGTTGTTGAGACCATTCTTTACTCCAGAGCTCCCTCCACAGGTTAAATGTTCTCCCTTAAGTGAAAACTTTTCAATTCATTAAATCATCAGTGTTAATTTAGTAGTTTTGAACCTACTTCTGAAGATGTTGGTATTAAGAGTACTGCCTTATATTGGTTTAAATCATATTTAAAGAACAGATAATTTTCAGTTTGACTTGGAGATTTGTGTTTTACATCAGCTAAGTTACATAATGATGTGACACAGGGGTCTATACTTGGACCTATATTATTTTTACTACTGTATAAATGGGCCCCTTGGGTACAATTTTTCATAAATATAATATTCATAATCTATAAGCAGACGACACCCAGTTATATATTCCAACAGATCTAAATAGCTCTTAATACTTTGATGGACTTGTTCAGTGTTTAGGTGAGATTAGAGCCTGGTTGGCAAGCAAATTTCTTCATCTTAATGCTAATAAGACTGAGTGTGTTGTCTTTGGACCCATTATAAGTAAGCTGGCTTCTTTGATGCTAAGTGTTTCAGATCATGTCAAGAATGTTGGTGTTATAATAGATTCTGCTTTAGTTTTAGATAAACAGGTTACTATTGATGTTAACGCTGGGTTTCAACTCAGGTTATCGACAATTATTTCTGAACTGAAATCAATTCTTTCTTTTGAGGACCTGACGGCATGTTATTCTTGCTTTTGCATCATCACACATTGATTACTGTAATTCTTTATATCTAGGTATTTCACAGGATCAATTATCTCATCTTCAGTGCAAAATGCTGCTGTGAGACTTGACTCACAGAAGAGAGATAAAATGACCCCAGTTTTGGTTTCTATACAATGGTTGCCTGTAACATTTATAATTGATTTTAAGGTTCTGTTGATGGTTTTTAAAGCGTTGCATGGTATTGCCCCAAAATATATTGTTGACCTTTTGATTCCTTATCAAAATACAAGAAATATGAGATCTTCAAGTCAGATGGTTCTTTGTTTTCCTAAAACTTGTCACGCGGGTGTGCAGGACGAGACGAGACGATAGACGAGATTAACAATCAACAGTAAATTTAATAGAATTCTCCAAGATGAACAAGGCAGGAACAGGCAGGAACACAGAGGGCTTTCACACACATCCAGATAACGTTAAAGACCGACAAAAGACTAAACTCAAAGACAGACTTATAAAGGGTAACTCATTATCAAACACAGGTGACACAGATGACTAATAATTACAAGGACAGGTGCAACAGATGACGGTGACGAGGGCTAAACCAAATGACAACAGAATGGCAGGGGAAGACAATGGGTGAAACCAATGACAGACAGGGTTGTGACATCACGCCCCCCTCCGGAAAGGCACGTCCTCGCGCCGTGGAAAAAACGAGAGGGGCGGAAAAACAGAGTACATAAGGGAGGAGGCTTGGGCGGAGGACGGTACCCCTGGAGGGGGACAACAAACAAAGTCATGAGAGTCCAGGGGGGGCGACGAAGGTGGGAGGAGCCAGGGAGGAAACAGGAGGGACCTGAAGCAGGAGGAACTGACCCAGACCACAGCCATGATGACGGCCCACTGTGGAGCCGACGGAGGGAGGAACCATGGTGGAGGAAGGCGTGCCGACTCCATGGGGCCGACCGACAGAGGCGGAGCAGATGGCGGAGGAGCCCGAGGCGGAGACGGAGAGCCGATGATCCGGGGTGACGCCGAGGATCCGGAGGGCCAAGGTGGAACAGGCTCTGGCGCCCGAGGCGGAGGCGGAGTCCCGGAGATCCGCGGCGGAGCCGGAGCGACAGAGGATGGAGGCTGTGCCCGCAGGAAGGAGGAGTCCCAAGGAGCCGGTGGGACGGCGCGACGAGGCACAGCCGGAGGAGCAGAGTCCTGAGGAGCCGATGGGGTGACGACTGACCAGGGCGGAGCCGGAAAGACGATGGAGCCCGGTGGAGCTGGTGGATCGACGGGCGACGGTGGAGAGGAGGGCGTCGAGAGCCGTGGTGGAACCGCGGGGTCGAAGGGCCGAGGCGGAGTCCAGGACTCGGAGGCTGGAGGCGGAGCTGAGGAATCCTCCAGCCGAGACGCCGATGGAAGCTGGCAGTCCCGCGGCGAGCCCACTGCACAGGTGGATGACTGAGGGTGAGCAGGGGGACTGACAGGTGATAGCGGAGATTCTGGAAGGCTGGGCGAAATCAGCGATGACTCTGGACGACTGGACGGAACCAGCGGAGATTCAGGACGGCTGGACGGGACCAGCGGAGATTCAGGATGGCTGGACGGGACCAGCGAAGACTCAGGCATAGGCAGAAGAGGGCGGGTGGGTGGGAAGTTCAGGCAGGCCAGTGGTTCTGTGGAAAAGTCTATTAAGTCCCCAGAGTGTTGCTCATTCTCACCCCCAGTGGTGGTGCAGTGGGCAGGGCTCTCTGTAGCCCTCTCTTGCTCCACGTCGTACTCCACCGTCGCGGATGTAGCAGTCGGCTCTCGCACCTGGTCCGATGGGTCCGGCTCTGGCTCTGTCGCTCTCGGCTCGGGCTCTCCATCGTCGGTGGGCTCGGGCTGCAACTCCGCTTGTCGGGGTGATGTTGGGCTGGGTTCTGGGTCTGGAGTGGGGCTGGTGTCATCCTTCGCGGTCAACGAAGCTCTGCTGGACACCAGCACCCACTCGATGTAGTCGGCGAGGCTCTCTCGAGGACCCTCCCCGGACAGCTGCCTCTTGATGTCATCATTAAGTCCTACGCGGAAGAACGTGCATAGGCAACTGTCCGGGTAGTGCGTAAACGGGGCGAGGAATATAAAGTCTCTGGTGTGGTCCTTGAGAGAGCGGTTCCCCTGCTTCAGGAGGAGGATGAGGACGGCGGGATCATTCATGACGGGGGAAAAAAAATAAACTAAACACTGATACAAAAAAAACGGAAAATAAACGCAGGGGAAGACGACGTGAATTTTTTTGGGTCGGTCTTTCTGTCAAGGGGGTGTGCAGGACGAGACGAGACGATAGACGAGATTAACAATCAACAGTAAATTTAATAGAATTCTCCAAGATGAACAAGGCAGGAACAGGCAGGAACACAGAGGGCTTTCACACACATCCAGATAACGTTAAAGACCGACAAAAGACTAAACTCAAAGACAGACTTATAAAGGGTAACTCATTATCAAACACAGGTGACACAGATGACTAATAATTACAAGGACAGGTGCAACAGATGACGGTGACGAGGGCTAAACCAAATGACAACAGAATGGCAGGGGAAAACAATGGGTGAAACCAATGACAGACAGGGTTGTGACAAAACTAGATTGAAATAACAGGGTAATAGGGCCTTCTCAGTGGCTGCCCCACGATCATGGAACCCTTTTCCAGTGCACAATAAATCTTCCCTATCTGTGGATGCTTTTAAGTCTAGATTGAAATTGTATCTTTTTAGTATAGCATTTAGAATGAATAAGTGATCAGGATTTTTTTTTTTTGTTCGTGTGACTGTATGTAAAGATGCAAAATTAACTTTTTATTATTTATGTAATGAATTATAAGTAACCCCTACTAGCGTTATGTTGCATCATTCACCTTGCCCCATACCCTTCTCTCATCAGAGAAAAGGTGTGTTTGACTTGAAGCAACACTGCACTGACTGATCAGTGTATGACATCAAAGTACCGCGAGTTAGAGAGCCGACAGCTCAGTAAGCAAAGTGGTAATTCAAATAAAATGTGTTTATCAGTTGTTAATGCAATGTTGAAATGTTTAAAATTTTAATAATTATTAGCACATATAATAATTAACACTTAAATAAAAATGCATATAAACAATGCAAAAGCAGTAATTTCCAAATGATGACATATAATATAATTATGTTTCTACTCCAATGCATTGTTAAAATATAATAATTAACTCAGTGGCTGTCTTAACAATTCCAAACATAAATAATTAAGCCATCATTAAATTAACTGTAATAAATATATAATATGTAAGTAAATGAACATATACTATTGTATATATATTTAGCAAGATGATTCTCTCTAGTGTTTTACTGACATCTTTCTTAGTTAAAACACCAATTGAAACATGGTATATGTCAGTAAGTTGTACTGTATCTGTACATTATTTTCATTATTTTGTGATCTTACTGATGTTCATTTATGCGAACATATGTGTCTAAAACGTACTATTGCTGCTTGGTAGTAAGGAGGATAAATGATTTGTTCATGTGCTTTGCCGTGCCACTGCTACAGCGATCTGTCACGCCACGTTAAAGGGCATTAAAAGGCATTTATTTATAGATTTCATGATGAAATGGATAACATTTGAAAGTTGAGTCTTTCTTTCTTATCAAAAATAATAAAAACAAGCTTAATTTATTCTTGCATCAACTAAAAACAACAGTAAAATATTAATATTGGATATAAGAATTGTACAGTAATGTAAAACTATTTCTTTTGGGTTTCTCTTCCCATGATGGCTTTTTTAGTGTTCCTCTCTGGATGTAAAAGGATGATGTAGCATTTAGGGGCAAATATGGCAACCAGTAATCCAAAACTAGAAGCTAAAATGGCAAATATCTCTACAGCTACTGCATATTTCCCTGGTGAGCTCACATATGCTGGAACAAATGCAATCCACACAGCACAGAAGATCAACATGCTAAAAGTGATGAACTTTGCTTCATTAAAGTTATCTGGAAGATTTCTTGCCAGGAAGGCTAACAGGAAGCTCACTGCCGCCAACAGTCCAATGTATGCCAGCAGCATAGAAAAACCAGCCACTGAGCCAATAGCACATTCATATACTATTTTAGAGCGGATATACTGGTTGTTTTTATGGGGTGTTGGAGAGGCATTTGATAGCCAGACTGCACATATTACAACCTGGATGGCTGTTAGGACCAGAACCGTGCATCTTTGTTGAACTGCTCCAAACCATTTCATTGCACCTTTGCCCTCTGGTCGAGATGACTTGAACACGGCTATTACCACCATAGTCTTGACCAAGATGCTGGAGATGCACAGGACAAAGCTTATGCCGAACACAGCATGTCTTAATTGACATGTCCACAATTGTGGCTGGCCAATGAAAAGCAGCACACACAGGAAACACAGTTTGAGAGACAACAGCAGTAGAAAACTAAGCTCTGAATTGTTGGCACGTACTATGGGAGTGTTATGGTGATGCGCAAAGATGACCATCACAAGAGCACAGAAGCAGGCACCAAGCAGGGAAGCAGTGGTCAGAGAGATGCCAAGAGGATCCTCATAGGATAGAAACTCCACTTCTTTGGGGACACACTGATCTTTATATGAATTTGACCAGAACTCTTCTGGACACACTATACACTTTATAGCATCTATGAGTAAGAAAAAGACAAGAAGGTGATAATTTCAAATGGAAATCACTTTCAAATTAAAAAATTGGCCAAAAAATAATCACCCCACCTGTTGTATTAGAAATCTCTCCATCTCCACATGGCAGGCAATCAAAGCAGCAGACAGGAAAGCCCTTCCTTGTGGCTCGCCTAGTGCCTGGGGGGCAGCTCTCACTGCACACAGACCTTGGGGGCTGATAGAGACATCATCTTTTATCAGTCATGTGTTTGTCTATCATTTCTTTTACATAATGACAAGCTTGGCCTTTCCATTATTTATTCTTATTTGTCTTTTGATAGCTATTGACTATTTTTAGACTGTATCTCCAAAAACTATGACAGTTAACAAGCAATGCTAGTTACTTTTTTTGGCTCAAAGTTCCAATATAATGCATCATCATTCAGTGTGAGCACCATCCCCGTTGTCGCCTCTTCATTTACTACACCAACCGTTTGGACCCCTATTGATCCATCAAAGCTCGGCTGCCAGTTCAGCACATCATAGATGGCCAGAGCATCTCCATTCTTGTCAAATGACACATGATCCCCAAAGCCTGTGCTGAAGTTCACATTCTGTAGGTAGTGAACCAGCTGCACAGTTTGTAGAAAGGACAAATGTTACATACAATTTGAAAACCAACATCAGCACTTTTATAAGCCTGGAGATAATCTAACTATACCTGTGGGTCTTACCTGCCAGGGTTTCAGGTTTGTCATGTCAGCACAGCTATTCTTACTGAATGGTCCTTTCCCCTCTTCACACTGCATCAGGTCATGAAGTGCATGTGCCAGGGCATAAACTGCCTTATAGACATTATAAGAGGCTCTCAGCTCTGAAACATCAGTGTATGGTGTATCTGTGATGCTCAGATCCTCCTGTCCTGTACACACCTTTTTCACTTGCTCCCCATCTGTCTCTCGCGCCCCAGTTTCAAAACGGCACCTGAACATTTTCTCCCAAAACATCCTCAGCATATTATTTTTTGGATCATTTTTGGGATGGAGACGTAGTAGAAAATCATAAAGCCCCTGGATTTCTCCACGCCTGATAGCGATGCCTATTGTGCCTTTCATGAAAGGCAGTAAACGTGGAGTGTGGTGTACAAAAGATGTGGCCCAAGCTTCACTCGCAATCCACTGCCTACCTGTCATGTTCTGCAACACCACATCATCTATCAAAGGTATCAAAAAGGACGGAGTGGAAAAAACAACCACCACTCTAGCTGTAGAGGCCTGAATAACTCTTGTTATATGCTGAATATCTTTGGGATTGTTATCATGGGGTAGGATTTCAGAAAAAGCAACACAACCTCCAAACAGCTGCATTTCCTGCAGGAAGGACTGACCAGCATTGACGCCATAGTCATCATCACTGTAGATGAGACCAACCCAGGTCCATCCAAAATATTTTAAAATCTGAACCATAGCGCGCACCTGAAAGGCATCACTAGGGATTGTTCTGAAGAAAGAGGGGTACTTTTTCCTATTACTTAAACAGGAGCAGGTGGCATAGTGACTAACCTAATTAGCGGAGATGAAGAGAGAGAGAGAGAGATTAAGGCATAAAAACACACAAAGAGTGATAATCAACAAAAACAAAATATTAGAACTTTTTTTCTTACTATAGGTACTCGAAACAGCCCCAGAATGCTTGAAATCGCAATAGAAACAGTTGAACTTGAATCCCCCACAATTCCAATCACTGGTGGTGGGCCAGTGCAGTTGAGGTTAGAGAAGGACTCCTCTGTTCCACTAGCCAAGGATATGGCAGCCCGGAACGCCATTCCTAGCATCACACAGTTGTCATAAATATGGTAACCAAGTGTGATGCTAGGCAGTAGGTTTGGATTTTTATTGATCTCATCTATTGCAAAAGCCATGGTCTGTGCCTGCTGAAAGCTTTCCATATCAAATCTAAGAAAAAGTGAAATAAATGTTTATTTAACTATTCTGGAATGATATTTGCAGTACAAAAAAAAAAAAAAAAAAAAAAAAAAAATCAATGAAGGAGTAAATTATGATTTGAGCAAATTTACAATAGCAATTAACACTGAATTCAAGAACATATATTTTGTAAGGAATAATTTTTTTTTCTCCAGCTGTTGTCTTTGGTTTTGCCTTGTATTAATATTATTTTCCACTCCAAACTCACTGCTCACAGTATGGTGGATCTGGCTCTGTTCTGAAGCTTAGCTCTGGGAACACTGTGAGGAAATCAACCTCAAACAGGCCTCCAAATAGAACATCGCCATCCTGGTACATTCCGTTCAACCTGAAGTGTCCCTGTAGCTGACAGGTTCCTGATCTGAGCTCTGAAGCAGCCGAAATAAATTTAAAAGACAGATATAGGCAGAAGTTCAAAATGATCCCCATCTCTATTTCTCTATTTCTTAGTGTGCTTAATTTATGATGAAGGTTGTGTGGGGTGTTGCTTTAAAAGAGCACGTGGTGCTAAGTGGGCATCCCTGGAAATCAGTGTGTCATCAGCCCATCATATTCATGTTAAGTAATGATAGCTATGGGACTATAGAACTAGTTCTTAAATGGGGATGGGGGCAGGGGCTTATTTAGAGATGCTGAACTGACACACACACAAAAAATAGCTTAGGGATATTATATCAATTTTCTATTTGACAATGTTTTTTCTCAGGCTGTCCTTTAGATGTCAGTCTTGCATTTGATTTCACAGGAAATTGTACATGAAATTTGCCTGTGTGTGATGTGTCATATCGTGCACAGAGAAAAGTAGCTCTGTGGTGTGTGTATGGTGAGGAATAAACCCTTTAGTCCTAGACTTGGACATGTGAGTCTATAAATGATGTTGACCACTGGTTGATACACACCAGTAGGCTGCTTTAAGTCATTTTGGAAGGCTCTGACAGTATTCCTCCGCAGGACTACAGTGGGGAAAATAATTATTTGATCCCCTGATGATTTTGTATGTTTGCCCACTGACAAAGAAATGATCAGTCTATAATTTTAATGGTAGGTTTATTTGACAAAATAACAACCAAAAAAATCCAGAAAAATGCATTTCAAAAAGGTTATGAATTGATTTGCCTTTTAATGAGTGAAATAAGTATTTGACCCCTTCGCAAAACATGACTTAGTACTTAGTGGTAAAACCCTTTTTGGCAATCACTGGGGTCAGACATTTATTGTAGTTGGCAATTAGGTTTGCACACATCTCAGGAGGGATTTTGTCCCACTCCACTTTGCGGATCCTCTTCAAGTCATTAAGGTATTGAGGCTGACGTTTGGCAACTCAAACCTTCAGATTTTCTATGGGATTAAGGTCTGGAGACTGGCTAGGCCAGTCTAGGACCTTCATGTGCTTCTTTTTGAGCCATGCCTTTGTTGCCTTGGCCGTGTGCTGGAATACCCATCTATGACCCATTTTTAATGCCCTGGCTGGCTTCCATGCCCTGGCTCTGACGGTATATGGCCCCTTCCATCGCCAGAAAAACAAACACACCCAAAGCATAATGTTTCCACCTCCATGTTTGACAGTGGGGATGGTGTTCTTGGGGTCATAGGCAGCATTCCTCATTCTCCAAACACAGCGAGTTGAATTAATGCCAAAGAGCTCGATTTTGGTCTCATCTGACCAAAACACTTTCAGTTATTATTTCAATTATTCAGATGTTCACTGGCAAACTTCAGACTTGTGGGCGCTGCAGGATTTAGTCCTTCACGGCATAGTGTGTTACTATTGTTCCCTTCCATGAAACTCGAGCTGCGTCGCAATGCTGGGAACGCCTCCTGCGTGAGCACGTCCTGAATCGTGTGTGCAACTAGTCCAATAGGAGTGTGAGACGTCACGGGCGTCATGACGTCACCGACCAGGAAGTATAAGAGCACATGCGGTGAAACACAGCGCTAGCTTCTGTCGTTTCAGCAAGCGCTCTGTGTCTGTGTGTTGTTAATGAGTCTCCATTTTGTGCAAGTTAGCACAGCTTTTGTTTTGAGAGTTATGTCCAAGTCTTTTCAAAAAGATAAGCAGCAGCACTACAAAGTGTGTGTGCCTCCTTGCACTTGCTTTATTACGAGTGAGGACACACACACTTTGTGTGTTGCTTGCATGGGTGCACAGCATGCGGCTTCAGCCCTCGAGGGGGCTGATTGCCCGCACTGCTTGTGCATGCCATTGTGGGTGCTTCGCTCTAGGAAGGCTCTCTTTGAGAAGGGAGTCTTCACTAGTGCTCCTCGTGGGTCTGGTCCCGCTTCCGCTGAGGCGGAGTGGCAATTACACTCGTGGGGCTCGCAAATAGATCTAGCAGAGGGAATGGAGACGGGCGAGTCCCTATCTCTTTCCTCACCTGCTGGATCTGTCGCTTTCTTTTTGGGTTCGGAAGCCCGCTCTGCAGTTTCTTCCCGCAGTGCTCGGCACTTCTCCTCTCTTCCTCCGAGGAGGTTGATGTGGAGGGTGTCAATGACGAAGCACCACACCCCCAGTCCCCCCAGTTTGAGGAGCTGTTAGAGGTGGTTTCCCGTGCCGTGTCTACTCTCAGTTTAGACTGGCCGGCCGAGAAACAGGTTGAATCGTGGAAAAGCAAGCTGGATGAGCGTTTTCTGTGATCTCGGCCATCCCCTCCCCGCAGGAGCGTTCCATTTTTCCTTGACCTCCACACTGACGCTTGCGAGCTATCTGTCCCCCGACGCTGCAACTTCTATGGAGGCAGCAGGTCAGGCTGGTGCGTGTCTGCACACCATGGCAGTGTTACAGGCGTACCAAGCCGACCTGCTGAAGCAGCTGGATGAGGGCGATGGAGTTCGGCCTGAAGATCTAGCCGAGCTCCGGAAAACTGCTGACCTGTCTCTCTGTGCCACCAAGGAGACCGCTCGTTCCATTGGGCGGTCTATGGCAGCCCTGGTGGCCGCGGAGAGACACTTATGGTTGACCCTGTCTAACATCAAAGAGAAAGACAGGGTCTTCCTTCTGGATGCCCCGCTTGTGCCCTCTGGTTTGTTCGGCGACACCGTCGTCGACAGGCACCAGGAGGTGCAATGCCAAGCGGCGACAATCCAGCGGTATCTCCCTCGCCGTCCTCCAGGTCAGCGGCCCCCAGGCTCCCATCTCCCCCCGCAGAGCAGGGAGCGGGAGTTCCAGCGGCGCTCTAAGCCGAGCTCCTCAAAGCCCCAGACTGACCTGAGGGAGGTTCTAAGGGGCCAAGAAGAGCTCGGCCAAAAAGCCCTGATGGTTGTGGCCAAGGGCTAATGAGGACAGTCCCCAACCTCCAAACCTCGTTTTACGGTGCCCGTCTCTCCTCAGTGTCCTCAGGGGGCCACCCTGCTAACCCTGCTACCTCTGGTGTCTCAGGGCGCAGCGGCCCCAGCGAACATATCTCTCAGTCACCACCTGATCTCGTAGCAGTGCTAGGAGGCTCGCGACCTCTTCGGAGGTCCCTCGAACAGCCGTTCCTTTAAATCCAGAGGTCAGCCTCGAGAGGCTGATTCCCCTTGTAGATTTTCTGGCAGCGCGGAAACTTCTGCCAAATATCTCTCAGTGGGTCCTGCGTACTGTAGAAGAGGGTTATCGCATTCCGTTCGGTTCACCTCTTCCCCCCGTCAACTGGGTCTTTCCCACAGTGGTGGGTCCCAAGCAGGCTCTGGTAATGGAACAGGAAGTAAATACTCTCCTGGGGAAGGAGGCCATCGAGGTGGTCCCTCCTCACGAGCGAGAGTACGGGTTCTACAGCCCGGTACTTCATTGTTCCAAAGAAAGATGGAGGGCTGAGGCCTATTCTAGACCTGCGTGTTCTAAATCGTGCGGTCAGATGCCTTGAAAGGATCGATTCACTGGCCTGAAAGCGAAGTCCAGCGACCTGGTTGAAGGTTTATTGCATGTCCGGTTTTTTCACAGCTCTTCAAGATTTAGTTTTAATTTAAATTTGGCTCCATCTTAATCTGACTCCAATTTCAAGTGATCATTAAATTTAAATTATAATAGTAAATTTGGATGCTGATCATAATGTTAGTTGTGTCATAATTTAGATACCTGATTATTTTAGACGTACTATACTTTCAACTATTCGTTAATTTGGGACCTAATGTCTTCTGAGTCTGGCGTCGGCTGGAGCGCCAAACTCATAACACAAAATTGCCAGTCTGATAGCTAATCAGCGGTTGTAGGGGACTAATACTCTCTCTGCCAGCCGCCTACTGCTTGCTTTTACAAAGAGTGTAGTTTACTTAGTCTTTCCCATACACAACTTACTAACTTCAGTGATAAGCAGAAATCAGGAGGTCTCAGAGAACGCGCCTACTGCTTCGTTCATTCCTGAGCCTTCAGTTTGTCGAATCCTGGCCGTATATTTATGCCCACAAAAGCCTCCTCACAATTTACTGGTCATAATGATTTCAGCAGTCTAAAATGAATCAAGAAACAATGTTTATTTTATTTGTCAGGTAAAATTGTATCATGCCAATTACATAATTAAACAATGAGAATCCAATTCAATTTCAATTTAGAAAAATACATAACCTCAATGAATCAAGGATGTATCTAAGAGTGGGAAAGGCATACCTGACTATCAGAGAGACACACTGCAGCATGAGAGAGACCTGGAGGTTTAGCTCCAGAGACCCTCGCATACATACAGTGTGGGGGTTTTGGCTACAAAAATCCCAAAATGCTGTTTCACACTTTGCCTTAAATACTCCAGACCAAAACAAACAAATCTTTCAATCAGTTGTAAAAACACAAAAGACCTTTTGGTTTGTCAGAAGTTCTCGCAACCCAGAGTCACGCCTGGTTGGAGGTTCCCATCTGCCCCTAAGGGGAGAACACACCCCTTAGCAGCAAATCCAATTCTATAAAAGTTTTCAATCTGTCTAACAATATGAGTGACTGCTGTGAAATTGAGACCATTTTACCAATCGCACAAAGACTTTTTGCAAAAACAACCACCACTCTAGCTGTAGAGGCCTGAATCACTCCCATTATACGCTGAATATCTCTTATGTTGTTATCATGGGGCAGGAATTCAGAAAAAGCAGCACAAAGCATTTCCTGCTTAAAGGCCTGAGCAGCATAGACACCATAGTCATCATCACTGTAGAGCAGACCAACCCAAGTCCATCCAAAATGTCTCAAGATCTGAATCATAGCCCGCACCTGGAAGGCATCACTGGGGATCGTTCTAAAAAAAGAGGGGTACTTTTTACTGTCACTCAAACAGGAGCAGGTGGCATAGTGGCTGACCTAATTAGGGAAGTAGGAGAGGGAAAATAAAGAATCAGTGAAGATTAACAAAAATTAAACAGCACTCTTGTCTTTTTTTTCTCCTTTTATACACAAGCAAATGAAAACATTTTGGAAGAAACTTATTGAGGATATGCATATGGCTGAAAAGGACAATAAATAAATAGATCGATAAATAAAAAAAAATAATACAAATAAAATAACTGAAATATGCATACAGTGTATTTTTACTTTTTCATCCCATCTTACTATAGGTACTCGAAACAGCCCCAGAACACTGGGAATTGCAATGGATGGAGTTGAACTTGCATCCCCCACGATTCCAACCACCGGAGGAGGGCCAGTGCAGTTGTGGTTAGAGAAGGACTCCTCTGTTCCACTACCCAGGGATATGGCAGTTCGGAATGCCATTCCTAGCATCACACTTTTGATAAGATGGCGCCGGTGTGTTTGGCATTCCGTCCACTATCTGTGCTACTCATTATGTTTTTATTGATTTTATTTGTTTTATGCAGCCATTCGCTGCTTGTATATGATCACACAGTTGTCATAAAGATGGTAACCAAGAGTGATGTTAGGCAGTAGGTTGGGATTCTTATTGATCTCATCTATTGCAAAAGCCACTGTCTGTGCATGCTGGAAACCTTCCATATTAAATCTACAGAAAAAAGATAAATGTTGACATGTAATGATATTAAAGATAACTAAAAAGCAAATTAATACAAGCATCAATACATCAGTGTGCACA
Organism: Garra rufa; assembly: GCF_049309525.1. Taxonomy (NCBI): domain Eukaryota; kingdom Metazoa; phylum Chordata; class Actinopteri; order Cypriniformes; family Cyprinidae; genus Garra; species Garra rufa. The sequence continues at coordinate 21,560,277 of NC_133371.1, read as the reverse complement.
CATCTCATCCTTGCAAATTGACTGGGGTAAAAGATGGCAAAGAGTACATAACATTAGTAGTCCCTAGTACTAATAATAATTATTAGTATTACCATTCTTCTTATTAATTTTGTTCCCCTCTCTTTATAGTTATGTAGTCAGTCTGACTCACATTTCACAGTATGGTGGTTCTGGCTCTGTTTTGAAGCTTAGATCTGGGAACACTATGAAGATGTGAACCTTAAACAGGCCTCCAAGTACAAAATCTCCATCCTGGTACATTCCATTCAACTTGAAGCATCTCTGTAGCAAACAGGTACCTGATCTAAGGTCTGAAGCTGCAGAGATACAGTTAAATGACAGATATAGATAAATATACAGAGTGAGCCGCTTCTTTCTCTCTTTCTGATCCACTCACCCACTCAGCTGACTAATTTCTCATGAAGATTGTGTGGGGTGTTGCTTTAAGTGAACAGGCACCAGAAGATTGTGTGGGGTGTTGCTTTAAGTGAGCAGGTGCCAAGTGGGTATCCCTAGAAATTAGGACGTCACACTCCCATCCCTCCCAACATAGGCAAGAAAACATTGCTAAGAGAATAATGGTACATTTATGCATGCACAGTAAATTGCTGCACATGGAAATTGATTAAAGGCTTAACTAAATATGCAGAGTTAAGAAAAAAATGGTTTCGCAGCTGAATTATCAGTTACATATCCATGTCTTCTACTTAATAGTGTTTTCCCCCTAATAATGTTCTTTATAAGTAAGTTATGAATTTGACATTTGGAAAGCAATAAAAATAGAAAAGAATAAAAAATTACTCTGGCTGTATTATGACATTCTCAGAGTGCATTACAGGAATATCATTTATCAACCTGAACAATTGTCATGTGCACATAATCGGTATCTACTATGTTTTCACAGCATGGTTGCAAAGCAGATCTAGGCACAGCAGTCTTTAGAAATAACAAATAGTACAACCAATAAACAGACTGCAACGGACGAGGAACCATGAACAGGGACAAAGGAAACATCAACTAACACAGGAAACTAAGGCCTCACCATAAAGCCATGTTGGCCAATTAGAAGCCTAAAAAAAGCGCACACTCCAACATTGCAAACCAAAATCTCCAGTTTCACCAGCTACACAACAGCACTACAATTAAAAATCTTCATCCTGGCAGTTTTCAAAAAGGTTTTGTTTCAGTGACCCGATACTGCATTTACTTGCGTACGAACGCCCAAACCACATAAAAAAAAAGATGTGTTTATACCCGTGTAGGCGTAATACCCGTGTAGGGCCTAACTCAAACACAGATGTAAAATTACACTAGTATCATAAGCAGTAAATATAGTCCATGGTTTGTGCCTTTTTTTTTTTGAAGTCGTGTATTTTACCTAGTAAGGAATGACAAGAAAAAGAAAACTTAAAAATATATATTTTTTGTCTTAAACATCTCACAAAAGCAAAACAAATGAGTCAATGTTCATTAATACATACTGTCACTGGTGAGAAATCACACAACAAGGTAGATCGGTGAAATAGCCCCTGAGGGTGGATTTATTGAATACTTTTAAAAAGGTTAAGGGAGAAATAAGGTGAGTGCTGCTTCGCGGCTGGTGTTCCTGTGAAGTCCTCGTGCTCGTGAAGGTGGGTGTCCAGGCATGCTCAATCGGGCTGTCGGTCACTCACTGCCTTCTGTGTGACGAGGTTAGTACCAGCACGTTCAGCATGAGACAGTTGTCTGTCGAAATGAAAGCAGCGGCGGCTTTTCAAGCCGCATTGTGACGAGCTGCAGCTGTGACCGAACAGCCCGTGATGAGGACGTGCAGGTGCCATGCGTCTGTTGCCAGGGCGACACTGATGAGCCCAGAGAGACTCGTCACCCCCCCCCCCCCCCCAAGCGTCGTTCTGGCCCTAGGAACAAGAGGAGACAGTAGGGGTCAAATGAGGGGTGGGTGGGGAATGACCCCTGACAGACCTGCAAAAGCTGTTCATATCCATGAGAGTCCATCGGCGTTGGTGTTGGCGGCCCCGGCCCGATGTCGCTCTTCAAAGTGGAAGTCCTGGAGCACGAGGAACCAGCGGGTCACCCTGGCGTTGGTGTTTTTGGCCCGGGCCATCCACTGCAGGGGGGCATGGTCGGTCACCAGGGTGAACTTACGGCCGAGTAGGTAGTAGCGCAGCTCCAGGACTGCCCACTTGATGGCCAGGGCCTCCTTCTCGACGGTGGCGTAGTTCTTCTCAGCCTTGGACAGCTTCCTTCTGATATATATTATGGGATGCTCATCACCTTCCTGGATCTGTGATAGGACAGCTCCCAGTCCGGTATTGGAAGCATCCGTCTGCAGCAAGAAGGGGCAGCCAAAGTTGGGGGTGCGGAGCACAGGCGAAGAGGTAAGTGCCGTCTTGAGCCGAGCGAAGGCCTCCTCGGCTGCTGTCGTCCAACAGATCTTCTCAGGGTGCCCCTTCCTGGTCAGGTCTGTCAGGGGGGCGGCTAAAGAGGAGAAGTTGGGGATAAAACAGCGATAGTACCCCGCCAACCCCAAAAAGGCTCTGTGGCTTTGGAGCGGTACATATGGCCTCCACCTTCTTCTCTTGGGGCCGGATTAGGCCACGGCCGACCTGGAAGCCCAGGTACTTCGCCTCTGACAGCGCTAGGTGGCATTTGCGGGGGTCAGTCCAGCCCGCCGGAGCTCCGAGAGCACTCTCCGTAGACGTTCCAGATGTTCATCCCATGCCTCGGAATGGACCACGACGTCGTCCAAGTAGGTGGCCGCATAAGCTTGGTGGGGCCTCAGGATGATGTCCATCATGCGCTGGAATGTTGCAGGCGCTCCATGCAGGCCGAAGGGGAGGGTCCGGTACTGCAAGAAGAGGTAAGTGGTACCTGCCAGTATCCCTTGGTTAGGTCCAGGGTAGAGATGTACCGGGCCCTCCCCAGGCGGTCCAACAGCTCGTCGACCCGAGGCATGGGATAGCCGTTGAACTCTGAGACTTCGTTGAGGCGGCGGAAGTCGTTGCAGAAGCGGAGGGTGCCTTCCGGCTTGGGTACCATCACAATGGGGCTGGACCATGGGCTGCGAGATGGTTCAATTACCCCCAACTTCAGCATTTCCTGGATATCCTCCTCAATAGCCTGCCGACAAGCTTCTGGGACTCGGTAGGGCCGTTGCCTGACGATCACTCCAGGGGGTGTCCTGATGTCGTGGTGGATGACGTTGGTCTGCCCGGGCCTGGAGGAGAACACATCCGTAAACTGACTGACCAGGTGCTGCAGCTCGGTCTTCTGGGCAGCCGACAGGTGGGGATTCATGTCGACAACCACGTGATCGGTGAAACTGAGGGCGGCGACCTGGTCCCAGGTCCCTTGCCACTTCTTCAGTAGGTTGATGTGATATAATTGTTCTGCTTGTCTCCTTTCAGGTTGGCGCAGACGGTAAGTAACCGGTCCAACCTTCTCCAGGACTGTATACGGCCTAGTCATGACGCCAGGAACTTGCAGGCAGAGGTAGGGACCAGAACCATGACCCTGTCTCCCGGCTAGAACTCCTGTGGTTGGGCTGCCCGATTATAGTGTCGTTGTTGGGCCTGCTGTGCCTTGCTGAGGTGTTCCGGGACTAATGGCATGACGCGGTCGATCCTTTCCCTCATCTGTTTGATGTGTTCGACGACGGTGCGGTGGGGGGCAGGCTGCTGCTCCCAAGCTTCCCGAGCGACATCCAGCAGCCCCCGTGGCTGTCTGCCGAACAGGAGCTCGAAGGGGGTGAAACCAGTTGAGGCCTGAGGGACCTCACGGATGCCAAAGAGGACGTGCCAATCCCGCTTGTCCTCCGCCGCTACCCTTCGGAGCATCTGATTGAGGGTTTGATTGAAGCGTTCCACGAGTCCGTCGGTCTGCGGGTGGTAGACGGTCGTCCTCAACTGTTTCACCCGCAGCAGCCTGCAGAGGTCAGCCATTAGCCGGGACATGAATGTGCATTTGGGTGAGATGTGTGAATTCAGAGACCTTTGAGGTTACAGAAGATTTATTCGCGTTAAAATCGCTACACGAACGAACACGGGGCGAGAATATTCATAGAGCACTCAGTGAAGCATGCAAAGACATGAACATACCGGCATCCTCAGTTGTCTCCATTACTACTGATGGTGCGCCCTCAATGACGGGAAAACACAAGGGTCTCGTTGCTGAAATGCGAAAAATATCCCCTGACTTGTTGGCATTTCACTGTATTGTGCATCAGCAAGCACTATGCAGCAAGTTAGTAGATGGTTACTTCGTGGAGGTTATGGACACCGTGGTGAAGGTGGTCAACTTCATTCGAGCACGGCCTTTAATGCACCGCTGTTTTATTGCGTTATTGGACGAACTGGACAGTGCGTACGGAGACCTCATTCTGCACAGTGAAGTGAGATGGCTAAGTCGTGGGAAAGTCTTGAATTGCTTTTTGGCTGTACTCCCCGAGATAGTTCACTTTCTTAATGACATCGGCGAAGGAGAAAGATTTCCAGTCTTGAGAGACAATGAGTGGAAAACAAATGTTGCTTTTTTTGCAGACATCACAGCTCACCTAAACAAGCTGAACCTGCAACTTCAAGGTGACGGAAAACATGTTGATGACCTGTTGGGCTGTGTTGAGAGTTTCAAAATGAAGCTAGGACTGTACATTGCACAACTTAAAGATGGTGATCTAACTCACTTTCCACTTCTGAATGACGCGTGTGATGGTGTACTGGACATGCAACAGAGAGAACGATTCGTTAAAACTGTCAGTCAAATGCAAGAAAAATTCATCTCTCGTTTTTCTGATTTTGAGAAAATAAAATATGCAGGACAATTCATCAGAGAGCCATTCACTTTCCCTGTGGAAAAAATCAAGGACTTGGCTGCAACTTTCGGTTTGCCTCGCCGCGCGCTCAAAGATGAACTGATGGATGTTCAGGCAAGAGGACACAGCCAGACCCCGCAGCAGTCATCCTCAGTTGCAGAAATGTGGCGAAACATCTCTGGACGAAACCTCAGATTATTAAGTTCAAAAGTGCTTTCCATATTTGGATCCACATACATTTGCGACCGCACATTTTCTGCAATGACGCGCATCAAGTCACGTTACCATGCGCGTCTTACAGACTACAACTTACAATCACAACTTCATTGTGCTGTTACTCCTTTTTAGCCGACTTTCACCAAATTGGTTGGCTCCCGACAATATCAGGTGTCCCATTAATGGTAAGTAGAATTATACTCTCTAATGATAATAATACATCTAATTATAATAATTTTAGATGCAATATATCTGGTTAGTGAGCGTTGATGACGTCATATGAAAATAATATGCGGCCCGTGAGACTTGAACTTGGACATAGTGCGGCCCACTTCAAAAAAAGGTTGAGAACCACTGTTTTAGACGATCGTCCTCCCCAGAGGTGTCAAGTAACAAAGTACAAATACTTCATTACCTTACTTAAGTAGAAATTTTGGGTATCTATACTTTACTGGAGTAATTATTTTTCAGCCAACTTTTTACTTCTACTCCTTACATTTTCAAGCAATTATCTGTACTTTCTACTCCTTACATTTTAAAAATAGACTCGTTACTCCTATTTCTTTTCGGCTCAATTGTGTTCATTCATGTCATCGTTCAAAAAAGAAAAAAAAAACTATCCAGATAAATTGCACCATCTACATGAATTTGTGAATTTGGTTGTGGTTGGATGAGAAGTATAAACATATCCCATTCCGACACCCTATTGGTTTGTACGCGATCCATCACACCTGCACGTGACACAAATCACGTCACACTCCAGCAGGGATGTACTGGCCATCGGGGAGAACGTCTCAGGTTACGTATGTAACCCTGGTTCCCTGAGGGAACGAGACACTGCGTCCTGAAATGCTATGGGGAACGCCATTGGCGGGCCGCACTCTGAGTCATAGTCTAACAACCAATCGGATGACGGGAGTGACGTCACAGGCACGGTGACGTCATCGACCAGGAAGTATAAAAGCACGTGCGTTTGAAGCCAGCGTCAGCTCAAAGGAATGAAGCGAGCGCCGCAGGGGTGCGGGAATTATGGTCCGAGACGCAGTGTCTCGTTCCCTCAGGGAACCAGGGTTACATACGTAACCTGAGACGTTCCCTTCCGGGAACTCAACACTGCGTCCTGAAACGCTATGGGGAACGAGGTATCAACGCCCCCATAATTCCAAAGCCCTGCCTAGTGTCTGTGCTGCTAGGCCAAGGGAAAGGAACGCATTGAGTCTCTGGTGTACCACTCCAGAGAAGAAGTTCCCTCTGTCTGGTGACACTAGGGTGCCAGAACAAGAAGGAAACAGTGTCTGGAATACTTACCTGCCAAGACACTGAAATGGCTCCGCCTGGGAAATTTGCCAGGACGCGAGTGGTAATACATCTCTGTCTGTGATCAACCACCAGACAAGAGGGATATAAGAACCTCGGCCCTCGGGCTTACGAGGAGAAAGTGGTAGTCCTTTGTCTGGGAACAGCCAGAACAGGAGGGACACAAGAAGTGCCTGGTGGACTTGCCAGGACACTGGAATTCATCTCTGTCTGTGATCAGCCACCAGACAAGAGGGATAGATGAGCCTCGGCCCTCAGGCACACAAGGAGAAATAGTGGTCCTTTGTCTGCGTTACAGCCAGTACAAGAGGGACACAAGAAGTGCCTGGTGATCTTGCCAGGACACTGGAATTCATCTCTGTCTGTGATCAGCCACCAGACAAGAGGGATAGATGAGCCTCGGCCCTCAAGCACACGAGGAGAAATAGTGGTCCTTTGTCTGCGTTACAGCCAGTACAAGAGGGACACAAGAAGTGCCTGGTGGTCTTGCCAGGACACTGGAATGCATCTCTGTCTGTGATCCACCACCAGACAAGAGGGATATATGAACCTCGGCCCTCAGGCACTCGAGGAGAATTGGTAGTCCTTTGTCTGCGTTACAGCCAGAACAAGAGGGACACAAGAAGTGCCTGGTGATCTTGCCAGGACACTGGAATTCATCTCTGTCTGTGATCAGCCACCAGACAAGAGGGATATATGAACCTCGGCCCTCAGGCACACGAGGAGGAGTGGTAGTCCGTTGTCTGCGTTACAGCCAGTACAAGAGGGACACAAGGAGTGCCTGGTGATCTTGCCAGGACACTGGAATGCATCTCTGTCTGTGATCAGCCACCAGACAAGAGGGAGATATATTCCTCGGCCCTTAGGCACACGTTCTCGACCTTTGCCTGTCATTGACCAGTGCAGAGGGAGAAATAGTCCTCAGCCCAGAATGTTCCTCGACCCTCAGGCACACGAGGAAAGTGGTAGACCTCTGTCTGGTCGCCAGCCAGAGCAAGAGGTACTCCTCGGCCCTCAGGCGCACGAGGAGTTTTAGTCCTTTGTCTGGGAAGAGCCAGAACAAGAGGGACTAGAAATGACTTGGCCTGGTGACTTTGCCAGGACGCGAGAGGTATGAGCCTTTGTCTAATATTCCACGGACAAGAGGGCAATATGATCCTCGGCCCTTAGGCATTCGAGGTGAACAATGACATGCCTCTGCCTGGTAGCCAGCCAGCGCAGGAGGTACTCCTCGGCCCTCGGGCACACGAGGGCAAGACAGCGTCTAGAATACTTACCTGCTGAGACACTGTGGTGACCCCGCCTGGGAAACTTGCCAGGACGCGAGTGGTAATACATCTCTGTCTGTGATCAGTCACCAGACAAGAGGGATATATGAACCTCGGCACTCAGGCACACGAGGAGAATGTGGTAGTCCTTTGTCTGGGAACAGCCAGAACAAGAGGAACGCAAGAAGTGCCTGGTGATCTTGCCAGGACACTGGAATTCATCTCTGTCTGTGATCCAACACCAGACAAGAGGGATATATGAACCTCGGCCCTCAGGCACACGAGGATAGGGTTCTCAACCGCTGCCTGTTATATGACCAGCGCAGGGGGAGAAATGCTCCTCGGCCCTCAGGCACTCGAGGGTTAGGCGAAAAAGTCTTCTCTTCTTTCTTGATAGAAAGAATGCGCCTTGAGAAGTCTCCTCCTGGCTAGGGAGGGGGCTGAATTTCTGGGCCTAGCCTTTTGTTAAGGCGAGAGGACAAAGGAGCCAGGAGTGGCTCTGAGGTCAAGTTCATAAAGTCTGATGAACGTCAGAGGCGTATAGGACCAACCCGCAGCACCGCAGATGTCCTGGATAGGGACACCTGTCATCAGAGCTTTAGAGGCAGATAAGCCTCGAGTAGAGTGAGCCTTGACTCCCAACGGAGATGGGAGACCAGAGGACTCGTAAGCAGTAGAAATGGCAGCTCTGTGGACGTATGTGTCTAGTGCTCATACTGGACACATTAGGTTATACTTCTGATGGTCGTGCTCCACGAATGGAGGAGGATAAACACTTGAAGCGTGATCGGCTGTGGTGTTGAAGACGGGACCTTAGGGACATACCCAGCTCTTGGGTAAAGGAATGCTTTGGCCAACCCAGGGGCAAAGTCAATATAGGAAGGGGCCACCGAAAGGGCCTGCAGGTCCCTGACTCTCTTAAGAGACGTTAGCGCAAGCAGCAGTGCTGTCTTTAAGGTAAGCATCCGATCAGAGACCTCCTCTAAGGGCTCGAAGGGAGGCTTACATAGCGCTTCCAACACCACAGCTAAGTCCCACATGGGGACTCTCTGTTTCGCACGAGGCCTCAGCCTGAGTGCACCGCGGAGGAAACGTGAGACCAGGGGGTTTTTGCCCACTGAAAGGCCGCCATGAAGGGCGTGGTAAGCCGATATAGCCGCCACATACACCTTCAAGGTGGAGTGAGCTAACCCTGCGGAAAGACGTGTTTGCAGGAACTCCAGCACTGTACCGACCGGGCAGTGAACTGGGTCTAAACGGCGTTCATGACACCATGAAGCAAACAGGTTCCACTTAGGCCATAAAGTTTCCTCGTAGAGGGAGCTCTGGATTGAAGAATGGTCTCGACAACCTCGGTTGGGAGACCGGCTTCTGTGAGTTGTGCCCCCTCAGGGGCCACACCCATAACTTCCACATCTCTGGGTGGGGGTGGCAGATTGCGCCCCCAGTCTGGGAGAGAAGGTCCGAGAACCAGACTCGGGCCGGCCAGTACGGGGCTACTAGTAACAGCCGTACACCGTACCGGCGTACTCTTTCCAGAACTCCCGGGAGCAGAGCGATTGGGGGGGAAGCGTACAGACGAAGCCTCGGCCACGTCTGTACCATGGCATCCAGTCCAAGGGGAGCTGGAGGAACTAGAGAGTACCAGAGGGGACATTGCGATGTCTCGTGAGTTGCAAAGAGGTCCAAACACTCTCCAAATCTGCTTCACTACTTGTGGGTGAAGCATCCATTCCCCGGGCCTCGGCCCCTGCCTCGACAGGACGTCTGCTCCCATATTGAGACGTCCGGGAATATGGACTGCTCTCAACGAGAGAAGCCTTCCTTGAGACCACAGGGGGATCTGGTACGCCAGCTTGTATAAGGGGCGTGAGCGCAGACTCCCCTGGTGGTTTATATAATAGACTACCGCAGTGTTGTCGTATGGACCAACACGTGACGGTTTCTCAGGTCTGGAAGGAAATGCTTCAGGGCCTGGAATACAGCCAGCATTTCTAGGCAGTTTATGTGCCAGGAGAGATGGTGATTGTTCCATAGGCCGTGGGCTGAGCGGCCACTCATGACCGCTCCCCACCCGGTGAGGGATGCATCTGTCGCTAGCGTGACGCGGCGGCAAGGAGCTCCCAGCACTGGGCCTTGAGATACGAACCAGGGCTTCTTCCGCATGTCTAAGGCACGTACAGATCTGGCCATTTAAAATGCGCGAGGGATGTAAAGTGGTCTCGCGTGACGCCGGTGTATTCTGAAGGATCCTAGAAAATACATTTACACAGGAAAGACATGATCAGTAGGGGGCAGTCATGTAACGCACTGAACTGAAGCGGCAGCAAACATCGCTGCAAGCTAATCGTTTGTACGGTGACCTGGAATGGACACCTTCGGTTCACTTATGTTTGTCGTGGTCATATTATGTCGTTGCCACAAGATATTAATTCGTGGGAACATCATATTAACTCGTCGTGGCCACGAGATCATTTTGTCGAGGTAAGGACATCCTTATGTTTAATGCATAAACAAACCTGCGTGACCATAACCCAGGATTATCAGAGATAGGTTTATTAATATTTTATTTTGAGTTAAGAAATGATTATATTAATTGTTATAGAAATTAATACAATATTAAGTTATTATATTAACAATAGGCAATGCTGTAAATGCGAATGCTGTCTGTGCGCGATGTAGACAGCATTCAAAAGTTTATCATGAATAAATATTACATAACGTACTTCTAATTAAATAGCCCTACAAGAAACATTTTATGCATCCCACTGCCCTATCCATTAATTGATCCTCTTTTGTAATAATTGTATTATTCGTTCATGTAATATATATATATATATATATATATTCATTTTATTCCGTCTAATCAATAGATAACCTTTATAGTGTTTCATTGACGAGTGAATCATTCACGTTCCATTTGTAAATCGTTAATGGTCACACACGGGCATAAATACAATCATAAAGTCAAAACTTTATTGGCATAATTGTCGTTTACAATATTTGCAAAATATATGGCAAATATCATATATACAGAAAGTTATTTAGGTTAAGCGATTCACAATAAACAAAACAAAAAATAGATAGCTCTAAATCACTAATTATTTATTATTATTATTATTATTAGGCTATTATTATTTTAATAACTGGTTAGGGCTATTTATTTTTAACGCCTGACTATTATGCCAGTAAAGTTTTGACTTTTTGATTGTATTTATGCCAGTGTGTGACGATAAATGAGCATGTTTTCATTTACAAATGAAACTACGTGAATGATTCATTCCTCAGTAAAACAGTATTTATATAGTCTAGTCTATTAATTAGACGAAACAAAATAAAATATATGTTCAATTCAACCTTTAAACTACATTCCAGTAAACATCAGTCATATAGCATATGTCAAGCATTTACAGTATCATTTACATGAACGTTAAGTAAAGATAGCCAAATTAAGTAAAGATAGCCTAATAATAGGCTAATAATAATATTAGTAATAGTAATAATAATGATAATGATAATAATATTAATACAAATACGGAAAAAAGACTATTAGTGAATAGAAGGAATGTAGGCCTATTTTACGGTGTGACGATAAATTATTTCCAAATGAAACTATGTGAATGATTCACTCTTCAATTATTTGTCTATTAATTAGACTAAATAAAATACAATATATGTTAAATTTAACGTTTAAACTGCATTGCAGTAAAAACCCCAGTCATAGAACCTTTACAGTATCATTTACATTCAGAATGTTATGTAACGAGATCAAAATGAATGAAAAAATAACGAATATAAATGAATAATACAAATATTACAGAAAAAAAAGAAGGTCAGTTAATGGACAAGATTGTGGGATGCATGAAATGTTTCTTGCAGGGCTATTTAATTTGAAGTACATGTAATATTTATTCATGATACACTTGTGAAAGCTGTCTACATTGCGCACAGACAGCATTGGCATATACAGCATCGCCTATATAATTATTTAATATTGTATTAATTTCTATAACAATTAATATAATTTCTTAACTCAAAATAAAATATCTCTGATAATCCTGGGTTACTATGGTCACGCAGGTTTGTTTATGCATTAAACTCGTGGCCACGAGAAATGCATGTTGAGAAAAATATATTTCACGAAAATAATATAAAGATTACAAAACAAAGAAAACAAATGGAATCAGGGATAAGCTTTAAAGTTCACGTAAAAGCCAAATATTAAGCGGCATCCTTCATGTTTTCTTTATTCGGCAAATACTTTACAGTTTTTAATTATGTTCAGCTTCGGTTTTTATGACCATAAATGACAGAGTTTTTTTTAGAAAAACGTCCGAACACCGGTCTCAAAATTAGAAGCGAAAGTCTTGTTTCCACCAGCGCGGCATTTTTTTCTTCACCGTAATTGATGGATGTCTAAAACATAAAAATAAGGAGAAGCCTAAATACATACATTTCTTAAAATAATAACATCTGAACTTTGTACACAACAATACGGCAACGACTTTACAACAGGACACATTATTTTATTTTAAAGTAGCGTGTACACCAATGGATTTCAGATGTCGGGATATTTCTTGAGTAGAACTTCCAGTAGACCTCATCACCCTGATGTCTTGGAATGCAGCTTGCTGATTTTGGTCATTGTGAGATGTCTTTACACGTGGATGGACTGTATTTATCCGTACAGTGTGTCAGGCAGTGATGCGTGGGTTGATCCGAAATGAGCGGGTGCCCGCGGTTACGAGTCATCCAAAAATATTTTTAATGATATTTGGGTCGCGGTCGGTCGGGTCGTTTGTAATAAAGATGCCAATTAAATCTTTGTAATTTATATAGTACTAGACACACTTTTCTATGAAATAGATAGACCTACACTTTATTGGCTGAATAATATTTTTCTTTTGAATGTTGAGCGTTATTAGCTAACTGTTGAATAAATGCTGACACGGGACAAAATGCCCGATTTCCCAACACATTGAACTTATCAATGCCGTTGTACCATTTTAATAGGCTACTTTTAAACGCATATAATGTCAGCTTTATGTATTTTCTGAGAGGGGGTGGGATTTTTATTGGGAAAGTCGGAGAGACGCACACTTCGATTAGACTGGATAAACACATGTAGCATCTTAATTGTTAAGAAAATGGTATTCTTAATAAATGTCTCGAATTTATATATGAAAACTTCATTTTGAAGTGCATTCTTATGTTTGTATAAGAAAAGTCGTTAACCTAGCCTATTAAGTTGATTTAATATTCTTGATAATTTTTAGAAGAATAAAAGTTAAGAAAAAAGGAATTAGCTTATAGTCTCTAATATTTAGGACTATAGGCTAATCTTTTTCTTAAAATAACTCTTGATCATATTTAACATCGGAGAGTCACTGACATAATTTAGAGCCTACTTCGAAAATGAAACTAAATCTGTATAAAGGAAAGACAAACTAAATCACAACATGAACAATCTGTATTTTTCTTGTAGGCATAATCAAGAACATTTCTTTTGACAAAATTACCTAATTAATGCCGAACTATGTTTGACAATTAACGCATGCACAGCATAATCGCTCTAATATTAAACATGCGGGTCAGGAGGCGGGTCGGGTACAATATTTTATTTTTTTATTCGGCGGTCCAAGTTGCGGGCGGGTTAGTTGAAAACGTCGGTCGGGTTCGGGTTGTTTATCCACTGACCCGCGCATCACTGGTGTCAGGGCCGTGGACACTAATGTTTTGTGAAAAGAGTGGAGCGTGTAAGGAAAAGCTTTCCCCTTCTCCCTGGCAAGCATTTGAATACTGAATTCGAAATGAAACTGAATGCTAGACAGTCGGAATCCGTCCCCCGCACCCCCAAAAGAGTCTCCAATGTTGATTACAAGGCAACAGCATTCAACACCCCACCCCCCACTCTGCCATTCATAAACATTTCGCTCTTTATACTACATGCCGCTTAACGCTGATGGCGTCATTAACTGCTACTTTTCAGAAAACTGAAAAAAAACACTTCCCTTTGGTTTCCCAGACCAGACTTAGGCCTAGTTCCAGGCTAAAATGATGTAAATCGGAGCTGTTTAAAGAGGGAAAAAAAAAAAAAAACTGATCGTTGGTCGGAGATTCAACCCGCAGTTTGTGACTGGAAGCTGATAAGAGACAGACTTAACGAACTTCTCAGAAATAGAAAAACTACTTTTCCACTTTAAAAAAAAAAAAAAAGAAAAAAGGGGGAAAAAAATTGCATAACTCATTGGAGCACTTTTGATACTTAACAATTGTATTCGTTGTCAGTCATATAATAAAAGCTTTATTGTTTTGAAAAGTGAGCCTTCTGTTTATTTGTCTAAATTATTTTATATATTAGGATATAATACTAGGCTATAGTATTTTCATACCGCATCCACCCGCTCCCGCTATATTAACTATATTATTCGCCCGCTGCCCGCTTAGAATAAATTTCTAAGCACCAAAATCGCAAAAACAAATCAAAATAATAATAATAATAATAATAATAATCATAATAATAATAATAATAACAATAACAATAATAATAATAATAATAATAATAAATAAAATAAATAATTTTTAACTCTATAAAAACTGTAGTTTATATTTATCCTCTCCATTTCTATTTCTCTCTAATCAAATTAATTGTCAGTGTATCTAAAATTGTGTATCTTAGAAAAAGAAAAAGACGAACTACCTCTTAAACATGCATATCTTAATTTGATGTGTCTTTAAAACACTGAAATATATAATGTATTTTATTCTGAAGGTGAAAGTTGTCGAGTTATTTAACTGCCCGCGGCGCAGTCAGGATCACTTGATTTTTTTCCCCCTTAATAAAGTGGATACAGCTTACAATACTCGTACAAGAGTACGGCATTGCTCAAAACTATGCTATTTTACATATTTCTCTTATTTGTGTACAATCACAATACAAAAAAAAAATGTGTAGGCTATTTGTAAAAAAAAAAATGGAAACAAGATGCTGGTTTAAGGGCGCATCACAAAAATTGCCTACAATTCTGCATATAGGCTTACTACTTATTAATTTTATTTTATTTCGTTTTGTTAAATTATTATTCATTCAGAAAAAAACATATATTTCGCATATGGGCCTATTTTATTTATTATTATATATAGGTTTATTGGGTTTTTCTCTGTGCATAAGCTCTGCGCATGATGCGCGTGACGTTCTGATGTTTATGCTGCTTCTTGCTTGTGTATAATTAATCCCTGAAAACGAATTTAGCTGTTTTTAATGTGTCACAGCCACGTATCAATTAAATTTAATTGTAATTTAACATAATCTTCTCGGTCGATGAATAATTTAATGACGTCAGTTGTCGGTTGGGAAAAATAAAATAACCGAAATTAACATTTCTATTTCCGATGCAGTCTAATAAATGTTCGTCAGGAAAACAAAGAAAGAAAAGAAAATAACAATACAACTGCACCTGCTTATGACTATCTTTTTGCTATTGGTTTGAACCATAATTTCAGGAAAGAGGAATCATTGAACTATTGTACTGGTATTTGTGACCAACGCCCCCTAGAGCTGGCCATGGTGTTTGGCTACAGAATGTTGTTCCTTGCGCCACCTGGTGGATATTATATGAAGTGCAACAATGTTGTAAAAAAATCTAAAAAAGCCGCTGCAGTAGGACGCGTGGCCACGCGTGCCGAATTGCAGGCTGCCGCGTGAAAATAGACGCATTTTTAATGGCCAGATCTGTAGGCAGCGCCGCGTGACCTTGATCTTGCGGAATGGGTTCCCTCTCGGGGAAAACCCTTTGGTTCTGAGCCACTACTGTAGCGGCCTCAAGTGCAGCAGACCAAAAGGTATCACGTTGGATGCAGCTGCCATAAGACCTAACAGTACTTGGAACTGTTTGACAGTGAGTAGCAAGCCTAGCTTGACCGCATTTGCTGCAGTAAGGATCGACTCGATCCGAGCAGGTGACATTCGTGCCTGCATCGTGGTCGAATCCCAAACTACACCTAGATAAGTGGTTCTCTGTAATGGAGAAAGCACACTTTTCTTGGCGTTGAGCCTCAACCCCAGCTTTTTCATGTGAGCAAGAACAACATCTCGATGTTGGACCGCTAACTATTCTGAGCTGGCTGGGATCAGCCAGTCATCTATATAGTTGAGTATGCGGATGCCCTGGAGTCGCAGAGGAGCCAGAGCAGCATCCACACACTTCGTGAAAGTTCGAGGTGAGAGCGCTAGGCCGAACGGAAGAACTCTGTATTGGTGAGCTTTGCCCCTGAAAGCGAACCTGAGAAACTTCCTGCGTTAAGGAAGGATGGAGACGTGAAAATATGCGTCTTTTTAGATCCATCGTGACAAACCAGCCCTCAGACCTGATTTGAGACACGACTTGTCTGACAGTCAAGATTTTGAACTTCAGCTTTCTGACTAAGAGGTTTAGCTTTCTGAGATCTAGAATGGGCCGCAGCCCCCCATCCTTCTTGGGAACAATGAAGTACCGGCTGTAGAACCCGGATTCTCTGTGTTGAGGAGGGACCACCTCGATGGCCTCCTTCCTCAGGAGAGTTTTTACTTCCTGTTCCATTACCAGACCCTGCTCGGGGCTTACAAGAGTAGGAAATACCTCGCTGAAAGGTGGCGGCTCGGCGCCGAATTGAATGCAATAACCTTTCTCTACAGTGCGCAGGACCCACGTAGAAATGCTTGGCAGTAGTTTCCACGCTGCCAGAAACTCTACTAAGGGAACCAGCCTCTCGAGACTGGTTTCTGGATTTATTTGAGGAGCTAATTCGGTGACCTGTAGCAGTGAACTGGCAGGATACACCTGAAGTAAGCGCTCTGAGGACCCCCGTGGGGGTGGCGAACTCTCTGGTTCCGCTACGTTTCCGGGCGGGGAGACCGGAGAAAGGTGTTCGCGGGAGATCGCCGCGCCCTGTAACACTGGCAGGGTTAGCTGACGAATCTCCTGAGGGCCCCGAGGAGAGGTGGCCACCGTAATGGCGGTGGGGCACCTAACTCCCCGAGAGGGGCTGCCCTCATTGTCCCTGAGGTGCAAAAGTCAGGGCCGTTTAGCCGAGGACCTCTAGACTAAAGCACGACCCTCGGATCGGGCTTAGTTTTGAAGCCCCCGGTCAGGAGTGTTGCTAATCCCGCCCTCTAGGTCTCACCGGAGGGATACAGGCTACAACACTCCTATTATGAGCCTCTTATGTGAGGAGCTGGTACACGGCTGGGGCTTAATGCTCCCGTCCAGCAACCCCAACACGTGTACATTTTGCCCATCAAGCCTGAAGTTATTATTATGGAAAGCAAAAACGGAGCTTTCAAGGATGATGCCAGGCTGGGCGACAGATAGCTGGCTAACGTCTGTTCAACCCATGGCATCATCTAACAGCTCCTCATACTGAGGTGATCAGGGGGGGCGGTTGAATACTTTTGACAACGCTCTCCACATCAACCTCCTCGGAGGAAGATAGGGGAAGCGTTGAAAAACTTTTCCTGGAAGGAAGTAACCGCATTGCGGGCTTCCTTATCCAGTAGGAGGTTTACCGATCCACCAAGTAAGGAAGGAGATAGGGAATCACCCGTCTCCATTCCCTCTAGTAGATCGAGCTGCGATCCCCACGAGTGCAGCTACCGCTCCGCCTCGGCGGAAGCGGGGCCAGACCCGCGAGGGACGCTAGCGAAGGCTCCCTCCTCGAAGAGAGCCTTCCAGGAACGGAGCACCCGCAGTGGAAGACGCTCAAACTGTGGACAGTCAGCCTTTCCGAGGGCTGACTGTGCGTGCTCCGCACCCAAGCAGACCACGCATAGACTGTGTGTATCCCCACCAACAATGAAGCATTGGCAGGGAGGAACACACTGTCTATGTGGCTGCTGTACCGCCTTAGTTTCTTAAACTTTCTTTCCCCCTTTGGTTGACATATTGCTCAAAATAAAGGTGTGCAAACTGGCACAAAAGACAGCAATATGTTTTTAAGACAGACACAGACACAGAGCGCTCTCGCTGAATGACAAAAGCTGACGCCGGCTTTAAACGCACGTGCTTTTATACTTCCTGGTCGATGATGTCACCGCGCCTGTGACGTCACTCCCGTCATCCGATTGGTTGTTAGACTATGACTCAGAGTGCGGCCCGCCAATGGCGTTCCCCATAGCGTTTCAGGACGCAGTGTTGAGTTCCCGGAAGGGAACCGGGACATTCCCGGTGGGCCGGCGGAGTAGTGGGCCGATCGCCGTAGCGAAGCAGACCTCCCCCATATTAGGCGCTGTTTTAAATGACATTCGAAACTGCAAATAGCCCAAAAGTGTGAAGCGGCGGGATCAGTCACCCGCACAGCACTGACGAACGTACGCTGCGCTTCCACCGCGATGTAAAGTGATAAACAGCGCAAGTTGCTTGACGCATTCAGATTTAAAACAGAGTTGTGTTAGGCAGTTGTGTGATATGAGAACATTAAAGGTTCTGTAGGTTCTGCTGGGCTGCTGAAAACAGCTGCATGATGAGGTGACTGCCAACGCCAAATAATTACTGTCATTTTTATTACAAATTTTATAGTGTATTATTATGAATTATATAAAAAAAACATATAACTATTGTAATGTTTTCTTGTGATGATATCTTACTAATACTAGTCAGTTAATATCTGGATTTTAAGCAAAAATTTCTTTCTTTTTAAATGTTAAATTGTAATTCATTTTAATTGGAGAAAAATGTTAATTCCGCAAGAGCCTGATTAACGATAAATATCAGTGCCTTATATAAATAAAGGTGTTTACTACACATATTAAAGTTCTTAAAGGGACAGTTCAACCAAAAATAAAAATTGTAATTATATACAACATCATGTAATTTTAATCCTGTATGAACTTCTTCATTCTTCTGTGGAACATAAAGGAAGATACTCTGAGAAATTCAAAAATTTTGTCTTTAGAGTAGAAATCAAGGGTAAATGAATATCTTTGGTTACATTTTACAAAATGTATTTTGTGTTCTACAAAAGTAAGTAATTTTTACAGAATTTATTATCAATAAATGTCCTGCATTCTAGCTCAAAATCAGTGCTTTACTGCATGCATTTATATGTGACAAAAATGCATTATTCATTTGTTGCATTTGAATTCAGTATCTATCATTATTTGATTCTGTCCTGTTTTATTCATACATTTATTTACTTCAATTAAAGGCCCTATAACCCAAACAAAACTCACAGGGGAACTTGTGGGCTGGATTTGTCCAAGGCCAAATTTTAACCCCAGTCCAGCCATGCACTCCAGCAAAAAATATTATTTCTTACAAGATATTATTTCTCCACTACTAGCTTATTTATCAAATGGGTGCTTTCTCTTCATCCTCTGCAAATGAAGCTACAGTAGGTAGTTTGGTAGAGGGATGTTTGAATAAATTAGCGTTTGCAATTGACAATGCGATTGACAATGTTGTGATAACACAATACTTATAGTCAGCAACTAGTCATCATATCTCTCGCTTCGTGAAACACGTTAATGCTCAGTAGTACACATTTATGGTTCTTTAATGTATTTGCATTGTAATAAAATGCATTTATTTTCATTGGGCATATATGCGGCTGAAACAGGTAGCCTAGTGCATCTCAAATTTTTCAACATTAACATTTTAATATAACATAGTCACTATGGCCTTTAGAAATGTTTTTTTTTTTTGGGGGGGGGGGGAGGTGGGGTAGTGCACAATAGGCCCCTGTGGCGCAGCCCAATCTTTTGTCCTTAATGGCATTTTTTTTCTTACATTACTTTTTTACTTTAAATAGTTTTGAAACCAGTACTTTTATACTTTTACTTGAGTAAAAAGCTTGAGTTGATACTTCAACTTCTACAAAAGTCTTTTTAAATCCTAGTATCTATACTTCTACTTGAGTAATGAATGTGAATACTTTTGACACCACTGGTAAGGCGCTGCAGAAGTTCGTCCAGCTCCATGGGGAGAGAGGGCGCCGATCGGTGCTGAGGGGGTGAACAGAAAAAAAAATAATTTTAATGCGGTGCAATGCAAACACTTGTGTGTGATTTCTCATGCAATTGCCCGCATTCTCCACCAGGTGTCACACAATCACACAACAAGGTAGCTCGGTGAAATAGCCCAGGAGGGTGGATTTATTGAGTACTTTTAAAAAGGTGAAGGGAGAAATAAGGTGAGTGCTGCTTCATGGCTGGTGCTCCTGTGAAGTCCTCGTGCTCGTGAAGGTGAGTGTCCAGGCGTGCTCAATCGGGCTGTCGGTCACTCGCTGCCTTCTGTTTGACGAGAGATAAAAGGTTAGTACCAGCACGTTCAGCATGAGACAGTTGTCTGTCGAAATGAGAGCGGCGGCGGCTTTTCAAGACGCATTGTGACGAGCTGCAGCTGTGACCGATCTGCCCATGATGAGGACGTGCAGGTGCCGTGCGTCTGTTGCCAGGGCGACGCTGATGAGACCAGAGAGACTCGTCACAATACATACATTACATACATACATAAATATATATTTAGTTCACAGGGTTGACAAAAAAAGAGTGCATAGAATGTTACCTGGTTTAAAAATATTGACCTTATATCCTGAAAAGCATCAGTACAATATTATGAAATTAAATGTAATATATTTTTGTTCAGTAATATTTTCTAGTTTTATCTTGTATTCTGAGAGAATTTCATGGTATTAATTAATATTTATGCAATAAATAGTATTTATGTCCTCTAGATGTCAGTCATGTATTTGAGTTTTGCTTCCTAAGGTCCCACCGTTGCACCACGCCCTGTCGTACTACAGGCTTTTCATCCTCCTCCCTTCAGGGAGCCCGGCCAGCAGAAGCTTAATTGTATGTGTCCAGTGCGAGCACTGGACGCATACGTCCACAGGACTGCCCTGTGGAGGAAGGCTGACCAACTTCTGGTCTGTTACGCCCCTCTGAGGAGAGGCCATCCTGCTGCCAAGCCTTCTTTAAAGCGATGGATCGTGGATGCCATTGCTGTAGCCTATGAGTCCTCTGACCTTCCCTCACCTCTGGGAGTCAAGGCTCACTCTACAAGAAGTATGTCTGCCTCTAAAGCCTTTCTTTCGGGCCTATCTATTCAAGATATCTGTAACGCTGTGGGTTGGTCCACGCCCTTGACCTTTACTAGGTTCTACGGCCTAGATCTTCGAGCCTCTCCTGGCTCTTTCGTTCTCTCGCCCTAATCCAGGCAGGGATGTTTCCTCAGTATGGTGGCGTGGGCATCTCATTCCCAAAGCGTCTCGACGCAGCTCGACGTTCCTGGATGGGAACGTCTCTAGGTTACGTATGTAACCCTAGTTCCCTGAAGGGAACGAGACGCTGCGTCTCGGGGCCATACTTCCGGCATCCCTGCAGCGCTTGCTTCATCCGAAAGCTAGCGCTGTTCTCACCGAACGTCACCGGTGACGTCACACGATTCCATTGGACGGATTACACACGTGATTCAGAGCGTGGTCACGCTGGGGGTGTTCCCAAAGCGTCTCGACCCAGCGTCTTGTTCCCTTCAGGGAACTAGGGTTACATGCGTAACCTAGAGACATTTCCTAAGCCGCTTTTCCACTATCGGGTATGGACATTGAAAAACTGTTATTAGCCCTCGAGCAGGGCACACAATCGCTCGAGGGCTATATTCAAGAGTATCTAGATTTCACATTTTATTCTGATTTACCAGACTGTTTTGATAGACTTTTTCCTCGAGGGCGTTAATCAGCCACTAAAATCTAAGCTCGTTTGCGAGGGGTGCGCTCATCACTTCGTCAGTTGGCTCATCATTCACCGTAGGTGTTGTGGTGGAGGAACACGACATCACGGTAATGACGGCCGCTAGTGATGCGCGGGTCGTCTCATAACGGGTAAAGAAATTGTCACTTTATTTCCCAGGCAGGTTGGGGCAGGTCATTAAAAACTAAATAAAATAAAAAATCTATGTATGTTGCGTGCAATTCCCTATAGCCTATATTCAATATTTGGGGATATCTAGTACGTAGCAAAGTAACTTGCGTGATTTCCCCAAACCTTTGGCGTCACGAAAGCGCCAAGTAGCTCCCGCTGCCAGCCACGAGCGCATCAAGTGAGCGCACGTTTAGCTCTGCTCTCCTGGTGCTGGAGTCTAGACGAAATAGATTAAACCCTGGTACAGTGGATGCCATTGTTTTTTTGCACAGCGAACGTAAAAACGCTAAATGAACAGTTCTGTGTGTTAAATAAAACAAAAGTTCAGTGGTTGTTTAGCGTAGGATGTAAACTGTAGGCCTATACAAATCTAAAATAAAAAATAGTTTAGCCTAGATGAATACAAACGCTGCTTTGTAAAATGTTTATCATTACCTACAGTGGTGTAGTGGAGGGTATACACAGGTATAGCCTACGGCGTATACCCACTTTATCAGGCGGCTTTGCGTATAGGCTACCCACTTTTTAAATACCTTCTGATGGCCATTATTCATTAGTGTCCTGCATTAGCCAAAGTCATGACAGTCAACTACATCCAGTCATATGTGAATAAATGTAAATATTCGCTAAAAACACCCAATAAAGACAGTAATGATGCAGTCAGGACCGTGGTGCCGGCTTGCTATGAAATGTATTTGATGATTGCGCCTGATGCGCCTGCGCCCGCTCCGTCTCCCACACCCTAGTCATTTGAATCAGCACATAATAACGAAAACAATACCTTACAAATAAAAAGAAGCAGATTTTTATGATCAGAAATTTCTTAAACTAGTGAATCCCTGTAAACCTTTCAGTCCAAGGATCCAGTAAACGAATGCGTTCAGATAGAAAGTTCAAAACGAAATTCATAAATGAAGTGTATACCCACTTCTCCCGACACCACTGATTATCTTGTTATTAATATGATGTTTCAATAACTTTCAGGCTGAAATAAAGGCTGTTTTAAGTTGCATTACAATGCCTAGTATGTGTCGTATGTGTAGTAATGGTCGCAGGTGCGGGGCGGGGCGGGTTGTAAAAATAGATACAGTGGTGCGGGGCGGGCTGGGGCGGGCCAAATAATTTCATAAAAGTGGGACCCACGGGTTAGAAAAAAACCCGACCCGCGCATCACTAATGGCCGCCACCATCCATGATTAATCACCCACCAGCTCCAAGACATTCAAAAATGCTCATCGCAACTCCAGTGATTAAACCCTTGTGTGAAATGGTGGCTGCACTGGAGCGCACTCACATAATGGCAGCAACAGTGGAGCGCGTTTACAAAATGGCGGCTGCAACAACGCTCCGTCACGTCACTGCTGCCAATCCTGTGACAAGTCAAGTTACAGCTATTGTTCCTGTGTCAAGTCAAGTTACAGCTGTGGTTCCTGTGTCAAGTCAAGTTACAGCTGTTGTCCCAGAGCCAAGTCACGTCTTGTCTGACCGTTCAGAGTCACGTCACGTCACTGCTGACAGTCCAGAGTCTCCTCACGTCACAGTGGATCAACCAGAGTCACGTTACTTCCTGTCTTCTGCACCGGGACCTTCAAGGTCAGTCCTTTGTTGTCCCAGTCTGGTATCCAGCATGAGGGATAAACCGCTGTTGTCTGCATGCGCTCTCACATCCTTCTGTTCATAAACTGATTCCCCTGTCTGTAGCACTTCCCATCATGGGGGTCGCTTTATGGTGTGCCTGGGCGGAGTATACCACAGAGTACAGAACCTCTGTCTACTGTCTATTGTCTACTGCGGCTTCCTCCATGGCTATGAGGGTCACCGCAGTTTCCCCAGTGGTGGCGGCTGAGGCTGCAGAACCTTGTGAAATGGGGACGGCTGCATCAGCTCCTTGCACGGTGGAAGCGCCCTGTGATACATTCCCAGCCCATGAATTCTCTGCCTGTCCTGTCACGGCTATGGAGGCTGTTATTGAACTCTCTGCCTGTCCTGTTACGGCTATGAAGGCTGTCATTGAACTTTCTGCCCATCCTGTCAAGGCTATCGAGGCCGTCAGTGAATTCTCTGTCTGTCCAGCTTCGGCCACAGAGGCAGTGTATGAATTTTCACCTTGTCCTGAACTGGTCACGGCTACGGAGGCTGTTTGTAAACCCTCTGCCCGTCTTGTCATGGCCACGGAGGCCACCTATGAACTCTGCGCCTGTCCTGTCCCGGCCATGAAGGCTCTTTGAACTCTCTGTCTGTCCTGTCATGGCTAAGAAAGCCGTGTATGAACCCTCAGCCCTGCCTGTCTTGCCCAAGAGCTCTGTTAAGCACACTGTTTTGACCCTTGGGGCCACAGAGTCTCTGTCTGTGTTTTGTGTTTCTGGTGGGCTCCTGCTCCGTCTGCACAGCCCTGGTGGGCTCCTGCTCCGTCAGCAACGCTCTGGTGGTCTCCTGCTCCGTCTTCTCCACCCTGGTGGGCTACTGCTCCATCTGCGCCGCCCTGGTGGGGTCCTGCTCCGTCTGCTCTGGCTCCTGGTCTGTCTTCCTGCTCTACTGGTCCTGCCTCAGTCGCCAGGTCCCCCACCTCCACATGGACCTGGCCCTTCATCCCTTGCATTGCCCTGCTCTACTGCACACCTGCATTGTATAAAGTTTAGAGCATCTAGAAGCCGCTCCTTGGGGGTGTGGGGGGGGGGGGGGGTCACTTTTACCGGCAACCAATCATGAACTGTATAAATACGAGGCCATTACAGTCATTCAGGGCCAAGGTTATTATAGTTAATGAAAATTAACGAAAAAACTAAAACTAGAATTAAAAAAGCATTTTCGTTAACTGAAATAAAAATAAAAACGAGAGTTTATAAAAAAACGAAAACTAACTTAAACTGTTTTGTGTGTATACAAAACGAACTTGAACTAACTAATATTATAGCAAAAATGTCCTTCGTTTTGTCTTTGTAAATACATTGTGGCGATATGGATCCAAATCTATACCGGCGTTTGCACCTTGCCCACTAATTAAAACGGAAGTCTGGGAGTGAGCGGAAGGAAAAAAAACGTGAAGGAAACGGTACCTGAAAGAAACTGTGACCAAAGGTGTTGGATTGTTTGCTTGCGCAGACCGAGTGTGAACGCCAAAACATCGGAGAAAATTTGTGGTGCATTAATACCGGTTGCAACTTAAGTCCAGCCTGGTTCGCCTGCCGCAGGTGCTATAGTGTCTCTTCTTCTGATAAAACTCAGCTGAAGCTCCAGAGATTTGTGTCTCTGCCTGTAAATTGGTTGGCCGACCAGACGCTGCCTGCTTCACGCAGCAGATGCGCACACAAACAATCACACTGCACGAAAACTCACGCTCCCGCACTCACACAACACACACTGCAAACTGAACCGAAATTTATTTTCTCATTTTTGATTTTTGTCTTGTGATGTGTGAAAACGGTGAACTTTAAGACAGTTTCCAGTTGAGTTAAAAACGAAACAGTGTTCTTTTTTATGGTTTCACTTTATATTGGACTTTTTGAATTGAGCAAGTGAAAATCCTTTTTCTCAATGAATTCATGTTTTTTTTTTTTTTTTTTTTTTATTAATGCTGTGAAAACGGAAAAAAAAAGTAAATATATTGTTATCCACTTCATTCTTTCCTTCTGATGTTTGTGTTGTGTATTATTTTTTTTATTTGGCAAAATTTGGAATCTTTGCCTTGTCTGGTGCCCAAATAGCACTATTAAGTACAACCCTAAGTTGATTAAATTTACCTTTGGGGGCCGCCACTATTACAACATAAGCCTTTTGGGTTGAAATAAAAATCTATTTAGGCTACTTCACATTGCCTGTTTTATGCCAGGTGTTTTACCCGTACGGCACCACGTAGTCTGTGATGTCACGTGTCAATAGTCTGTCTGCGAATCATGCACCTGACAAATATCCTAATTTACAAAAAAAAAAAAAAACAAAAAAAAAAAACTAAAACTAACACTGTAACTAATAAAA
Organism: Garra rufa; assembly: GCF_049309525.1. NCBI lineage: Eukaryota > Metazoa > Chordata > Actinopteri > Cypriniformes > Cyprinidae > Garra > Garra rufa. The sequence continues at coordinate 21,534,797 of NC_133371.1, read as the reverse complement.
ACTAAATTAAAACTAAGCAATTTCAAAGTATAAAAACTAATAAAAACTAGTAAATCTGCCTCTAAAACTAATTAAAACTAACTGAATTTGAAAACAAAAAGTCAAAACGAAATAAAAACTAAAACTAATGAAAAATCCAAAACTATTATAACCTTGTTCAGGGCCCAAGTATTGTATAGCGTTTAGCACTTTCCATGTGTTAGCTACTCTACGCTAGCCATCCTACGTTTTCCCTAGTCTAAGCCACGTCTAGTTAACTAGTCTAGTCATTTGTGTTTTGATTCCCTGCCTGGTTTATATCGTCTGTTTCGCCACCGATCGACCCTCGCCTGTCTTAATTACTCTTATGTATTGCCTGTCTATACCTGTTTGCCGATGTTTGACCCTGCCTGTGTTTGACCATGTCTCAGTCTACTAATAAAGCTTTGCATTTGGATCCGCCCACTTCTCGCTCTCGTCTCCACGTAACACTATGTCTGCTTTCACAGCCTTTGTTTCTCTTTTAATTAAAATTGAAAGAGTTGTTGAAAGCTTAATTCAAATCAAGCTAAATTGAAAGCTTGTAGTTCCTCCAAGGGTTGGTCTCTGCAGGTCAGAGTAATGGGAGTGCTGAAAGGTCTTTATAATTGGTCGAGAAAGCTACCTGTTCCACATAAAGGTTGGTTGTAAGCTTAAACACTATTGGCTTACAGATTAAAGGGGAGTGATAAATCCAACATAGACAATATTTATATTGTAGCCGAGCATTCCTTAATATTACTTTTTACAGCATGTTCGGAATTCTGCATGTCCAAGGTTTACTGACGTCATCAGCTCCACGAATGTATCAATAATAATAAAATATATATATATATATATATTAAAATCTATAACAATCAAAAACAAATTACAGTTATTATTTTAACAATATATGTCTCTTTTAAAATAACACTAATAGAGAATGTGAAGCTATTTCTCAGCGTGTTGCATATTGGGGTGGCGGTGCCATCTTTTTTGCCCCACACTAATGGCCCTGTCCCAAAAAACACACTTCACATGCACTTTAGGTCTTCAGAACTTACACTGGCTGTCGTGTGCGTGTCTGTTAAAGGGATACAGTAGTTCACCCAAAAATTAAAATTGTCCCATGATTTACTCACCCTTAAGCAATTTGCCAACTTTGAAGGCTTTGTTGCAAATTTTGATGTTTTGTCTCACTGTAACATATGTGTCAACAACAATAAAATAATGACTAAAGTTTCAAGATATAATGCAAACCAAATAATTATGGTTGTATATATAAAAAAAAGCTATTGTAATTGCTGCTGTCAAGCATCAATACTTAATACCTGAAGGGCTGTTAGGACCAAAACTGTACATCTTTGTTGAACTGCTCCAAACCATTTCATAGCACCTTTGCCCTCTGGTCGGGATGACTTGAACACAGCTATTACCACCATAGTCTTGACCAGGATGCTGGAGACACACAGGACAAAGCTTATGCCAAACACAGCATGTCTTAACTGACAAGTCCACAACTTTGGCCGGCCAATGAACAGCAGCACACACAGAAAAAAGCTATTGTAATTGCTGCTGTCAAGCATTAATACTTACTAGTCAAGCGATCAAAAACTGCATCTGAAGTGGGATTTAGGTATATTTACACAGACTGTAAATGCTGCTCAGCTATTTCAAATCAACTGTCACTTTAAACATTAATGAAATTAATAGTGGCACACATCCCTGGTAAAAATGAGTTGTGGCTCTAGTGTTTTTTCTTCTTCAGTATGTAGCAGTAAAGACTGTGAAGGACCCTTTCAACTATTTATCTTCGAAAGCACTTTATGACACGGCTGCCCATGCAAATGCAAAATGAAACGGAAGTGATGGATTGTAGGATTGACACTGGACTGGAAAAAGTTTTGAAAGTCCAAGAGCATCAAAAAAAAAAAAAAAAAAGGTGAGGAAAGCTCACCCAAAATTATATGTCTTGTCTGTAAGGATGAAAAAGGTTCTAAGGATCTGAAAAAGGATCTAAGGTTGAAAAATTGAGAGGCTTTCAGTAAATCCCTTTTCATGAGATTACAGAACGCTGTTGGCGTATAGAAGGCATTTGATTTTTCTGCCATCAAGGGTCAGACCAGGACAAAAGGACTTTTGTCAGTTAATTAATATAGATATTAAATAGAGTCAGGATGAGACTGCAGTCGTTAACTTTACTACGACATTTGTCATTAACTTTACTACGACATTTGTTTCCATTGTATATGTCCTTTATGATCAAAGATTGTGTTTAAAGTATATGTAAAGTATTTATGTAAAGCATATATACAGTTAGATTACTTACTTTGGTAATTTTGTAGCATTGTGGACCTGTGAGGCATGACATTTTATTAGTTTTATAAGTCTCCACATATAGCAGAATCACAATAAAGCTCACTTGACTTGACATGACATTGAATTATTCATAGGCATTTCTCATAGGAATGGCACATTTTAATTAAATAAACCATTGAGCTATTCAAGCTGTTTTGACAAACTTTGTTTTTTTAATAATTTTTTAAGTCAAACTATTTTATAAGGACAAGTTAAACAATTTTATAAAGGTGGTAAACCTGTGAAGTAGACATGTAATAAAATGTGTAAAAGACATGTAATGTATAACATTTTAAAGAAAACAAATTAATTTTAATAATTAAAATACCACAAAAGTAAAGAAAAACAAACAAACAAAAAAAACTTTATTCATGTAGGAAAAAAAAAAACATTTCACGTTTTAACATCACTGTAATGCAAGCTTATTTCTTTTGTGTTTCTCTTCCCATGATGGCATTTTTAGTGTTTCTCTCGGGATGTAAAAGGATGATGTAGCACTTTGGGGCAAATATGGCCATAAGTAATCCAAAACTAGAAGCTAAAATGGCAAATATCTCCACAGCCACTGCATATTTACCTGGTGAGCTCACATATGCTGGAACAAATGCAATCCACACAGCACAGAAGATCAACATACTAAAAGTGATAAACTTTGCTTCATTAAAATTATTTGGAAGATTTCTTGCCAGGAAGGCTAATAAGAAACTTACTGCTGCCAACAGTCCAATATATCCCAGTAGCATAGAAAAACCAGCAACTGAGCCTATAGCACACTCATATACTATTTTAGAGCGGATATACTGGTTGTTTTTATAGGGTGTTGGGGAGGCAATTGATAGCCAGACTGCACATATCACAACCTGAAGGGCTGTTAGGACCAAAACTGTACATCTTTGTTGAACTGCTCCAAACCATTTCATAGCACCTTTGCCCTCTGGTCGGGATGACTTGAACACAGCTATTACCACCATAGTCTTGACCAGGATGCTGGAGACACACAGGACAAAGCTTATGCCAAACACAGCATGTCTTAACTGACAAGTCCACAACTTTGGCCGGCCAATGAACAGCAGCACACACAGAAAACACAGTTTAAGTGAGAACAGTAGTAGGAAGCTGAGCTCTGAATTGTTGGAGCGCACTATTGGAGTATTACGATGAAAAGCAAAAATAACCATCACAAGAAAACAGAAGAAAGTGCCAAGCAGGGAGGCAGTGGTCAGAGAGATTCCCAGAGGTTCTTCATATGATAAAAACTCTACTTCTTTGGGGACACATTGATCCTTATGTGGATTTGACCAGAAGTCTTCTGGACATACTGTGCACTCAATAGCATCTGTCAGAAAAACACAATAAAAAAGTAGTAGAAAAAAAGTCCAAGAGAAAATACCCTTTCAAATTACTTTTTACATTTTGGAAAATTATTTCTACCTGTTGTATTAGAAATGTCTCCATCTCCACATGGTAGGCAGTCAAAACAGCAGACAGGAAGGCCCTTCTTTGTGGCTCGCCTGGTGCCTGGGGGGCAGCTCTCACTGCACACAGACCTTGGGGGCTTGAAGAGAAACCATCTGTTATTTAGTTATGGGGTTGTCACCTCTTTTACATAATGAATAGGTTAACCTTTATTTTATTTTTAATTGTTTGGTTTTATAGCATTGACTAGTATTACGACTATCTGCAAAAAGGATGACATTAACATGCAATGTTAGTTACTTTTTTTGTCTCAAAGTTCCAGTATATTGCATCCTCATCCAATGTGAGCACCATCCCTGTTGCCACCCCTTCGTTTACTACACCGATCTTTTGGACCGTTATCGACCCATCAGAGCTTGGCTGCCAGTTCAGCACATCATAGATGGCCAGAGCATCTCCATTCTTATCGAATGACACATGATCCCCAAAGCCTGTGGTGAAGTTCACTTTTTGTAGGTAGTGAACAAGCTGTACAGTTTGTAGACAAGACAGGTGTTACATATTTATGTGAAATTTGAATTAATATAGAGCACATATTTTGCATTTCCACATTCAGCTCTTTTGTATGCGTTGAGCAAACCTGCACTATACCTGTCAGTCTCACCTGCCAGGGTTTCAGGTTGATTATGTCGGCACATTTGTTCCCACTGAATGGTCCTCTCCCCTCCTCACACTGCATCAGGTCATGAAGTGCATGTGCTAGGGCATACACTGCCTTATAGACATTATAAGATGCCCTCAACTCAGAAACATCAGTGTATGGTGTGTTTGTGGTGCTCAGATCCTCCTGTCCTGTACACATCTTTTTCACACCACTCTCAACTCCATCTGGCTCTCTACCACCATTTTCAAAACTGCACCCAAACATGTTTTTCCAGAAGATCCTTAACATATTATTTTTTGGATCATTGTTTGGATGAAGACGTAGCAGGAAGTCATGAAGCCCTGGTATTTCTCCACGTCTGATAGCAATGCCCAGTGTGCCCCCCAGGAAGGGCAGGAAATGTGGAGTTTGGTATTCAAGAGAGGTGGCCCAAGCTTCACTCGCAATCCACTGCCTACCTGTCATGTTCTGTAACACCACCTCATCCATCAAAGGCAGCAGATAGGATGAAAGAGCAAAAACAACCACCACTCTAGCTGTAGAGGCCAGAATTACTCCTGTTATATGCTGAATATCTCTAGGGTTGTGATCATTGGGCAGGAATTCAGAAAAAGCAATACAATGTCCAAACAGCTGCATTTCCTGTTGGAACAACTGAGCAGCATAGACGCCGTAGTCATCTTCACTGTAGAGGAGACCAACCCAGGTCCATTCAAAATGCCTCAAGATCTGAACCATAGCCCGCACCTGGAAGGCATCACTGGGAATCGTTCTGAAAAATGAGGGGTACTTTTTCCTGTTACTTAAACAGGAGCATGTGGCATAATGACTGACCTAATGAGGGGAGATGAAAAGTCACAATCAGACAAAAAAAAAGAAAAAGAAAAAACATTTAAATTTAATTTAAAAAGTGCTTTTGTAACATTTTTCATACATCAGCAAGAAAAGTCAATTCTGAAAGAAGAGTGAGGATATAAATGTGGCCACAAAGGACTAGAAAGGACCAAAAAAAAAAAAAAAGTGCTAACATAAGCATACAGTGTATTTTTACTTTTTTCATCCCATCTTACTATAGGTACTCGAAACAGCCCCAGGACACTAGAAATTGCAATGGAAGGAGTTGAACTTGCATCCCCCACAATTCCAACCACTGGAGGAGGGCCAGTGCAGTTGAGGTTAGAGAAGGACTCCTCTGTTCCACTACCCAGGGACATGGCAGCCCGGAACGCCATTCCTAGCATCACACAGTTGTCATAAAGATGGTAACCAAGAGTGATGTTAGGCAATAGGTTGGGAGTATTATTGATCTCATCTATTGCAAAAGCCATGGTCTGTGCATGCTGGAAGCCTTCCATATTGAATCTTAGAAAAAGACATTTAGTGATATTAAAAAGATTACTAACTGACAGACAAACTAATTCAAGCATTAATACATCAGATTTCATACATCACTTGATGACATTTCCTATTCTAAACACTTTTCACTACACATTTTAATTTTAATACAGATTTTTTGATAAATTAAGCATTACTGTTGTCAACAAACAAACAAACAAACAACAAATTAAGGGAAGGTAAGAGAGGTGATACACAACATAACATTATCATTAATTTATTATTATTATTATTTCTCTACTTTTATAGTTATGCAGTCAGTCTGACTCACTTTTCACAGTATGGTCGTTCTGGTTCCATTCTAAAGCTCAGATCTGGAAACACTGTGAAAAAGTGAACATGAAACAGGCCTCCAAGTATAAAATCTCCATCCTTGTACATTCCATTTAATCTGAAGCGTCCTTGTAACAAACAGGTACCTGATCTGAGGTCTGAATCTGCAGAGATACAGTTAAATGACAGGTATAGAGAAATATACAGAGTAAGCCACATCTCTCTCTCTTTCTGATCCACTCACCCTCCCAGCTAACTAAATTATGATGAACGTTGGGTGGTGTTGCTTTAAATTAGCAGGTGCCAAGTGGGTATCCCTAGAAATCAGGACGTCACTCTCCTGTCCCTACCGGCAAAAGACCAGGAAACAGTACCGATGGAATAATGGACACATGCACAATAAATCGTTGCTCAGGGAAATTGTGAAGGCTTATTTTAAACATGCTAAGCTTTGGTTTTGCAACAGTGTTTTTCCTCAGAATGTCCTCTAGATGTCAGTCATGGACTTAACTTTTGACTACTAATTTTACTTATGTTAAATAGTAGAATAAAGAACAGAAATCTTCCCTAACAAAAACATATTGTGACACTACCATGGAACAGTGACGCTATCTGATATTAATACCGAAGTATTAAGAATGTTATTAATCAAACTGAATGATTATCATAATTATAGACTTTTACAGTCAGAATTTATTTACATACCGTTATATATTTACATACATGCACAAAGCGCGTCAGGATCAGAGCTCATCCTTCAGCTGCATACTCCTCCTAAGTAGCTTCCTGCCCTTGGGTGGTGAGTTGCATTGCAAGTTGCATTGCACACTATCGAGACATCTATTCAATTAGCGCACATGGCCAGGGGACTGGATAATATGAGTGGACCTGACATATGTCTGCTTTAATGTTCAGACAGCCCCTGTCTATCGCCTTGTCTTTCTGCAAGAGTACTTTAATAATGACAGTTTGCCCTCCATGCTCTAAGTATGCCGGTTAAATGGTATGTTGCCATCATATTCATATTCAAAAACAAATATTGATTGGCACAAGAATCACCTCTTGTCCTTCTACATGACCACCCTGTGTAAGCTTGGGTCAGATTATCATTTGGTGGGGGGGTGGGGGGGGATATAGCTCGAACCTTGAGAACTCCCCCATTCCTTATCTGGGATGAGAACAGTTAAGAATGAGGAGATGGGGTGGAGGAGGCATGCAGGAAAACTGTCAGAGATGTGGGCCAGAACTGGGCCAGATGTCATTTGCAGCTTAACACCAGGTAACACTGACCGTATGACTAATACCTAAAATAGTTTTTATAACAGTTTCTTTTTCCAGTGTATGCTATCTTATGCAGAATGTGCGCAGTGAAGTGAGCGAGTTTCTTCTCATTAATAATGCGGACCGATCCTTTTAATAATTAACTGAGACCCTAACTGTTAATACAGCTCTTGCCTGCCCGAGCTTGAAAACACACAACGCATGTTTTATATTACGGCCTTTGCGATTCGAAAATCAACCTAAGCAATATCGCAATATCGCTATTCGTAATTAATGTTGGTAAATTGTGCAGCCCTAGACTGAACTGTATGTCAGTGTGTCATTAAAACGCAAATTTAGCCGCAGCCAAGTGATTTTGTGCAACCCACCTTGTCCTACTCTGTGACCCATTTGAAAACCCATTAATTAGACAAGCTCCACCTGTGCTGAATTGGTTGATTATCTGACTGTGCTCCTCCCGAACCTTGTAAATTTAAATACACATAAGTACTACCAAAACAATACATTTATAGCTTTTAAAAAAAATTCTTATGGAAGTGTGTCTATAGAAGTGGAAATAACAATCTATTCAATTACAATCTGACAGTGGATACACATTGTGTTGGTAACTATACAGGCCACTTTAACATGGTGGTAATCATGCATTATAGGTCTGAAAAAAAAAAAGATTAAGGTTTGCAATACATATTTGAGAATTGGAATATCAGAATTTGCACAAGGGGGTAAATTTGAATATTTTACATACGGTCCGTGTACCTACGTATAATTGGTTTTCTCGTTTTTGTTTTCAAAACAAACAAACGAATAAATGATTGGTTTATGCAATATTTACATTTTCTCGGGAACACAAAAACGAATTTCATTCATATTTTCAATTTTGTTTTCATTACACATCGTTCAAATGCAGATATTAAAAAGTCAACAAAACCAAATCGAAAAATCTAAGTTTTTTGGAAAAAAGCGCGTTTTAGTACACCGGAAGTTCTCTGCTGCCGCACATGCGGACGATTTGTGAGGATTGAATACACCTGATCGTAATGGACTCCTACGTGCTTTTTCTTGGCAATAAAAGAGTTAGTGTCAAGGATGATGACATGCGGGACGACAGGATTTCGCAAATATTTCAGGTAAGTTAAGTTTGCGAAACTTTCAAGTGGGTTAAATTAGCCTGTTAATGAACTTGACCGTGAGATAGCAGGTTGTTTCTTATGAGTAAGACCAGACGTCTGAAATCTTTGAGATGACACTTTAATCGAGTTAACTGTTAGTGTTGTATGTGAAAACTTTGTGAAACAGCTATTTAAACGCTATAACGTTAGCACCTTCTATATAAGAATTATGGAGGCTGTAGTGTAATATGTTTAACGTTGAGGAAACGCAGCCCAGTTTATTTAATAATAAAAACCAAGTTTTCACATTATTATTATTATTATTATTATTATTAATCCAAAACCAGACATTCTAACTTAAGAGTTTAAAGTTACATATTTATTAATCTAATAATAATTATTCTTATATTTATTCTTTTTATTTTGTTGTAGGTCACCAGTGACAGTCTCTATTTGACTGATGATTCAAATGTTGCAGTATTCCCCAATGCTGAAGGGTCTTTCAGCTCATTGGAATTGACATTCAGGGCTCATTATGAAGTCCATGGTGACCCAGTACAGACTGCATCAAACACCCCAACAACCTCTGCATTTTCCTCAACGTCAGTTCAGCGACAGTTTTCTTTCACAAGGCCAGCATCAACTGGAACTTTCCTTGGAACTACGCCGCGTACAAGCCGAACTTGGACAAGGTATAAAATTAATATATATGTTATATATATGTGTGTATATATATATATATATATCTGTGATTTATTTTTCTCTTTTAAAGCAGATGTACCAAAAATCTATATTTTTACTTTCTATTTCCATACATTTCCAAGACAAACTACTGCAGCACCTTTACATAGTATTTTGCTTTATTGAAATGCTTTTCATCCAACAATGAAACAAGTCATAAAAGAACAGACATGTTGATGTCTTTAGGCTAATAGACTTAATAGTCCAAGTTAGTTTATTTACACAAAGTTGTGGTTTGATCACAAGTTAACAAGACTTAAACAATCACATTAGGTTATTTTATAAACAAACGTATTGGTCCACAGATACATTTCTAGACGTTTAAGATGTTAAAGGCAGTGATGTATTTAACAACAATAAACTCTCAGTTTAAGCATCGCAATGCAGAAATCTACCTACCGCTACGAACTGAAATCAATTCTGGATGCAGATGAGGTTTGCGTATAAAGTTACATGAAGTGAAAGCCTGTCATTCTCATTTAGTCGTGGATGACCTCACGCGAAAAAAAAAACATACTAATAAAACTTTTGTAACTGCATTAACAAGGTAAACACATTTATTTTAGACATAAGTTCATAGATTAGACAAAGGTCTGTTAGGTTTATGAAAAAAAAAATCGTTAAACATTTTAAGCTGTAGCAGAGCTGATATTTTCAGTTTCACGATCGTTCGCGCATGTCTGGTCATGTCTCATTAATATGCATATATGCTCCGCCCACAGAAACCAAAAATCTCGTAACACCGGTCTGTAAAAAGTAACAAAATTGAACATGTTAGCCAGTGAAATCATATCTGGCAAACCGAATAGATTTCTTAATTGGTAGTAGTAGCAGCGGCGGCAGACAGTAATATAAAAAAACATACGTAGCCTACCTCTCGAATAGCACTGGCCACTGCCACCTCCAGATGTTCATCCGTCAAACGACCCCTGTTTCTCAGGTTGCGGTCGCCAAGAAACTTTTTTATGTTTGCCACTGAATGTCCTCTTTTTGTTCCAGAAGACGCTAAGGCAGCGGAAATATCTGAACATGTTGCCCCGTTGTTGTTTACCATGTTTACAATCAATCCGGTGCAATTATCCAGCACAGATGCCATTTCTCCTGATTAGCCTGTTTAACGTTACGCCCGTCGCAAGTGAAAACCTTCAGCGGCAGCAGAGAGCTTCCGGTGTACTAAAACGCGCTTTTTTCCAAAAAACTTTAATTTTTCGATTTGGTTTTGTTGACTTTTTAATATCTGCATTTGAACGACGTGTAATGAAAACAAAATTGAAAATATGAATGAAATTCGTTTTTGTGTTCCCGAGAAAATGTAAATATTGCATAAACCAATCATTTATTCGTTTGTTTGTTTTGAAAACAAAAACGAGAAAACCAATTATACGTAGGTACACGGACCATTTACATTTCTCCCATTACCTTGTTTAGTTGTGTATTTAGTTTGCCCCTTGCTTTCTGTCCAGCATCTATTGTCATTTGCTGTGCTACTAGCAGAGGTGTAAAAAGTACTCAAAAATTTTACTCAAGTGAAAGTACAGATACTCAGTGAGAATTTTACTCAATTAAAAGTACAAGTATCTGGCCAAAAACATACTTGAGTAAAAGTAAAAAAGTACAACTTAAAATTGTACTCGAGTATTAAAAAAGTAAAAGTACTGACAGAAGTATGGTTAAAGGGAGAGAAAGATGCAAAATGCAATGGCAGAGGTCAAACACGTATATCTAGTGCCATTAAAATGAAGCACAGAACACTGGAAAAAAAAAAACAAAAAAAAAAACAAGGAAATGTATTAAAAGGAAACATCCTATCCTCTCTCATGCCATCCCATATGACTTCATTTATCAGATGAACACAAACTAAGAGTTTTCCAAAAAAAAAAAAAAAAAAACATTTCCATATAATGCAAGTTTATGGGGCATCTAAAAATGACACTTCGAAAACTATACACAAAGTGAATATGACAGTAACTCAGGCAACCACTGGTAATGAATCAGAGTCTCCTTAAGTGAAATGATGTAAGATATGTAAGAAAAATAGTAAGACTAATATTTTAAACTTGACCGTCATGTTCACTTTGTGTGGTTTCTGAAGTGTCCTGTCCCCTTGCATTATATTCACTAAAAATCTTTGCTTGTGTTCATCTGAAGAAAGAAAGTCATGAACATCTGGCATGACAGAGGTTCAGTTAATGATGAGAGAATTTTCATTTTTGGGTGAACTATCCCTTTGAAGAGCAAGATTTGATGCATAGACATAAAACATATTCCAGACAGAATACAATGTGTTGAATTAATGAGAAGAGTCATAGAATTAAACAAACAACATTAACGCTTTGAAAGGCCACTTTTTGTGGTGTCTATTAAACGTCACTGTCTAAAAGGATAATCAATCTTTTAATTGTTTATTTGAGGCACTTAGATTTTTTTTTTAGCAAATATTAGTTATTTGTGACTAATTTGATTAATTCTCTTCTGTTTACCATATTTAATGTGCATAAGATAAAATAAAAATGAAATGTACTTTTTAAGATAAAATAAAATTGTAAGGAGTAAAAAGTACTGTTTTTTCTTCAAAAATGTAATCAAGTAAAAGTACAAGTAGTCAGTCTAAATCCCCAAAAATAATACTTAAGTACAGTAATCAAGTAAAATTACTCAAGTATTTTACACCTCTGGCTACTAGTTTGTTTCTGTAGATTATTAAAGACTCTCATTTGTGTTATTGTTACTGAGGACCTGGGCCGTGGAGCAGTGGTAGATTGTGGATCAATGGAGGTCCTGGGATGTGGAGTAATGGCAGACAGTTAAACACTGGAGGACCAGGGCCGAGGAGCAGTGTCAAGCCTGGATCATGGAGCAGAGGTAGACCGTGAAACTGTGGAGGCCAGGGCGGAGCCGGCAGAGCTGGAAGCAATGGCGGTACAGGCAGAGCAGGAAGCCTTCCCTTACGAAACAAATATATTGCAATATACTGGAATTTATATTGCAATACATTAGAAAATATATTTCAATGTATCAGAAACGTCCTCATATATTTGAAAATGTATAGCAATATATGGATGGACAACCTATTGCTATATATTGATTCATATATTAAAATACATTGATATACAAACAAAACTGTATTACATTATTGAATGTATTTTTATTGAAACAAAGTATTTTTTTTCTATGAGTTAAGCAAGCTCATGCATAGGTTTATAGAGAGGTTGATTAACAATAGACCAAATCAGATTTTTGCATGACATTCAATATATTTTACATTATATATGGATGGACCATATATGTAGCCTAGAATCAAGACGCACCCCTAGCGGCAGCAGATTACATTTGCTTCCAATGTCAGTCTAGTTACTCTCAATTCACTTAAAGGTCCCATATTGTCAAAATCGAAATTTCTGATAAATGACCTGCGACCATAAGTTCTGTCAGACGTGAATTGAATTGCCATTGTCAGACATGGCCACTGTCAGACATGGCCACAGCCATATCACCCTGCAGCCCAAGACTGGTTGCTCACTTAAGCTAAGCAGGGCTGAGCCTGGTCAGTACCTGGATGGGAGACCTCCTGGGAAAACTAGGTTGCTGCTGGAAGAGGTGTTAGTGAGGCCAGCAGGGGGTGCTCACCCTGTGGTCTGTGTGGGTCCTAATGCCCCAGTATAGTGACGGGGACACTACTGTAAAAAGGCACCGTCCTTCGGATGAGACGTTAAACCGAGGTCCTGACTCTCTGTGGTCATTAAAAATCCCATGGCACTTCTCGTAAAGATCCTTTGTCCTGGCCAAATTCCCTCCACTGGCCCTAGTCAATCATGGCCTCCTAATAATCCCCATTCATTCATTGAATTTGCTCCATAACTCCCTCCTTTCCACCTGTAGCTGGTGTGTGGTGAGCGCACCGGCGCCGTTGTACTGTGGCTGCCGACGCATCATCCAAGTGGATGCTGCACACTGGTGATGGTTGAGGAGAGATCCCCCATATGATTGTAAAGCGCTTTGGGTGTGCGGCAATACACAATGAACGCGCTATATAAATGCATCATTCATTCATTCATGAATTCCTGGTTCCATGAATTACGCGTGGAAAACTGAACAGTATTTATATAATTTTTTACTTTTGATATACAGCCATGTCCATCTGTCCTGAGCAGGAGTACGGTAAAAAGAAAATGATATAAATACTGTTAATTTTCTTGCAAAAAACGATCGTTTCGTGTCTTAGGACAGCAATGTATCGTCACGAGCCGCAGGGTGTAATTTGGATTTGTCTGTGCATGGTTTCTGTTTACATTGTTAAAAAAAAAAACTAATTTTAAAGAAAATAACTAACTTTTTTACAATAGTTTTCTGTCATTTCAAATTACATTCAAAACTTAGTAATATTACTAACAATATCTGTAAACTAACAACTTGACTGTTATTTTAGGTTCTATATCATTAAAGACAAATTAAAGTATTTTTTTCTTTTTTATACAGGAAAATTACTGTATTTTCACAGTATTCTTGTGTTATTTTAAATTATGTTAAAAACTTTGTAAAATTACAAACAATATCTGTAAATTAACAACTTAACTGTTATTTTAAGTATTATTACATTAATGAAATATTACAGGAATTCTCATTTTTTTTATACAATTTTTTTTTTTTTTTTACAGTATTTTTTCTGTTTTCTTAAATTACTTACACATTGACGTAAAATTACAAAAACAATCTGTAATTAAATAATGTAGCTCATTAAGGTTTATGTCCATACTAACAATTTAATGTTCTTTTTGTAATTTGAAAGTAAAAAGTAGTTTTATATTTAGGTGTATTTTACATTAAAACTCTGTAATTTTATATAAAACAGAAGTAGAATATATTTAAAATAGAAAATCAATCTTAAAATCCACGAATCGTGTAACCATGCAATAAAAATATATTGCATTAAAAATGGTTTATTTTTTATAAAGAACAAATTAACCAATAAAAGTGTATAATTTATTTCCAGAAGTCGTGTCAAGAAGCAGTACCACTGTAGTCCAAATGACAATGCGTTGCAGTGGCAGTCCTCTCTGGTGGAATATACAGTAGGCTAATAATTTAGTGTGAGGAGCTGGGCATAATTTAAGTTGTTAAACACTGAAAACGCTGTACCGAATTCACTATCGCTCAATTGACGTGCGTTTCTTATTTAAAACACGACACATTATCGGCGGAAACACTGCAAGTCGCAATCTATGACGGTACCGGCGACAGCCAATGAGCGTTTGGTTATTGCTGCTGTTAATTATTCTGGCCAATGACTAGTAGGGAGCCGTTTCCCGGTCAAATTTGAATATGCTGATCGGCCTCTGTTGCTTCGGTCGCTCCTCTAGCAACGGCTTTCACATGGATTATTGTTGGACTGTTTAATTCATATTTTGAGTGAGTTTTGGTTGTGGAATGAAGATTGAGAACCAAAAAAACGCGAATATGGATTTTTTACCAGCAGCTAAAGGACATGCAAACTGCAAAAGGTAAGTACCTTTTACTATTATATAAAGTTCTACAGACTATAACGTCAGTTACATTAAGATAGAGGCTGTATCCGAAATCGCCCCCTATACCCTCAAATAGTGCACTATTTGAGGGGACAGCCATTTTAAGTGGTGTTCGAAACCATAGTGGACGTTCTCGAGTGCACTCATTCAATCCCACAATGCACCGCAAAAACTAGTGTACAACCGATGTAAGCTCAACAGCTAGAGATAACCCATAATGCACTGTGAGAGTCGCGCGCCGACTGAATTCCCGCGTCTCTCCAGACGATGGCGCCCGCAGCTGAATCATCCATCTGTTCATTTTACAACGCACTCGTCCACTGCGTAATGCAGCGTACAACACAGGTACAAATTTGTTGTAAATTGATTATTAAATTGTTTAACCAAGGTTTATACATAAACTCCTTGACATAGTTCAAGATAAATCCTTTAATCTTACTACTCGAACTGTCCGTTTTAAATGATTGTTAAACAGTAAGCAATACTATGTAAAAGCGGCAGTCCTTCCGGTGCACTTAGTGTCCGAATTCACTCACTCGTTTTCATTCACTCCTTCAAGTGAACTGTACGAGTGGACTAATGTAGGGAATAGTGAATAGGGTATAGGGGGGCGATTTCGGATACAGCCAGAGTGTACTGAAGTGATATGCTAATCGCGATTACATATTTTATTATCATATCAGTGTGTGTTACTGTGTTTTGTTAGTATGAATTAATACTGTTAGCTGCGGCTAGGCAGGAAGGTTATATTTATGTCTTACCGAATATGAAGTGAAAGAAATCTGCACCTCACTTGAATAGTCAAATATAGACAGTTTACTTAAGATTTAATTGACCTAAATACAGTCGCTAATGTTTTGAGTCAAGATTAACAAAGCAGGTTAGGCGCAAGTGTACTGGATCTGGCCATTTTGTTCTTAAAGTTACAGCAGTATAATTAAGCCTAACGTTACCCTCAGTCGGTCTTAATTATAATCAAACAACAAAATATTAAAGAGAAAATCATTAAATGTACTTAACTTGCCTTTGTATTAGTCCTATTGTTTGTAACGTTAATTTGCTACTTTGATCGTATGTTGAATGAAATACAATATTAGAAATAACTATACTGTAAGATATTACTATTGTGAAATAATATGGTCATATCATGCACCCATGCTAGTTTTAAGATCAAACTCACAAAATGTGACAGAACTTCAAAACGAGTAATCTGAGAACACTGTTATGTGAACTCATTTGACAGAGAGGGGACCTGAAAGTATGATCATTGGACTCCATGGAGAAGAATACTAGATGTTAACCAGGATTTTGGATCAGCTGTGCAGATATGGTATGGAGTTGGTGAGTAATGTTACATTTTTGCAAGCCCATGTCTGTCAGTAAGTAGATAGTGTTTTATCAAACTAATACATTTTAATTTAATTGATTGCTTGTGTGTGTGTGTTTCCCCCTTATGATCCAGAAGCTTTGGGAATGAAAATCTTCTACTACATGATCTTCAGAGGAAGTAAGTATTCATTTTTAACATTAAGACACACTAACATTAATTTATTTTTAAAGGAGTGTTTGTAGTATTTTTCTTAAATTTTTGTTTTAAATTTGTTTTTGTTTTAAATTTGTTTGTTTTTTTACCCCCAGCTGATCCAGCTGATTACTGGCCATTTGGAGGAGGACTGCTCTTTATCTGGTGTGTCTGTCACTTCTGGTGCAGAGTCATGGACCTTTTGTTGTATTGTTCGGTTTTACTTATTCTCACACTACATTAATTATCAGAGCTACAGTGGTGCCCAAAATTATTAGAACACTAGTATTTTAACTAACTAACTAGTGCCTTAACTAATGGTTTAAACTTAGTTATTTCTATCATTTGCTATAGTGTGTCAGTATGAAATATCAGTTTACATTTCCAAGCATTCATTTTGCCATTAATTACAATAATCAGTGACACAAGGAGTATGAAAACAGACAGTGCTTCACACAGAGGTCTAATCTCATCATCTAAATCCAGAAGAACTGTGGCAACATCTGCAATATGCTTAAAGAAACCTACCTGCAAAGCAGTACTGTTAAAAGTTTTAAGCACTTGTGTAAAAATTCTGTAAAATGAGAATGTTGATAAAAATATCTTAAATGTCAAAAATGTTATACATTTTCTTTATCAGTTAACTTCTTTTACATAAATTAAATCAACATTTAGTGTGACCATCATCTTGTGTTTAAAGCAGCTTTTGCACTAGGTGCACTTGCGGATAGTTTTTCAGGTTTGCAGGTGGGTCTCTTGAAGCATCTTGGAGACGTTGCCACAGTGCTTCTAGATTTAATCTGTCTCAGTTTGTTCTGTTTCTTCATGTCATTCTGTGCAGAATGGATGATGATAAGACCAGATCTCTGTTGGGAGCACTGGATGTTGTCAAACAAAAATCTTACTGGATTATTACATTTAATGGCAAAATTAATGTTAAGAAATATAAAATAAAATTACCCATTGAAACACTACAGCAAAAGATAGACATAACTGAATTAAAATAATTTTTAGCTGAGAAAATACTAGTGTTCTAATAATTTTGGACACCACTGTATATGGAGCCCATGGGAGTCAGTAGAATATTGTGGATTAAAATAAAATGATGTGGATGAGATAGATATGCATTTTCAGTTCAATTTCTCCTTGGAGCTCTGAATAACTGGTAATGAAAAATTCAATAATCTAAATTTACATCTGAAACTAATAAAATTGTTAATCTTTTTGTAGATGTATTGGTTTTGTATTTATTCATTTTTAAAGGACTAGTTCAATTCTGATACAAATATTTCCTGCTGATACTATGTCATTCAAGATGCTCATGTCTGTCTCTTTTTCTGTCGAAAAGGTTTTTGAGGAAAACATTCCAGGATTTTTTTCCATATTTCGATGGGAGCCAACGGGTTGAAGATCCAAATTTAATTGTCAATGCAGCTTCAAAGGGCTCTACATCATCCCAAGGAATAAGGGTCACTGGGAACTTGTAAAGCCCTTTGAAAGCTGTATTGAAATTTTGAAACCTTTATCCTTGACCTTAATCCCACTGAAGTCCACTATATGGAGAAAAATCCTGAAATCTACTCCTCAAAAACTTTAATTTCTTTATGACTTAAAGAAAGAAAGATATGAACATCTTGAATTACATGGGGCTGAGTGAATTATCAGGAAATATTTTCTAATAGTTTTAAGTTAAACATATATTTAATTAAACGTTTTGATGAAACTGTCTCATGTTCTTTTAATGTAATTGTGCTGCATTTCTTACAAAAAAAATTGCTGAAATGTAAAATGTTAATTTTATATGGCATTTGCACAGACTTTGTGTTGCAGACTGTTTTTTGTCTTTTCAATAAAACTCTTAATTTTCCACCTTGAGCATTCTTTGACACTTTATTGAAGGTTTTTATTGTAATGATTTGTAAAATAACAGTGTTTCTCTGTTGAACATTTAGTGCTTTCATTGTAATAATCTAGTTAAAATGTGTCAAATAAGGGTTTTACACTGTAAAAAAAAAAAAAATGGTCAAACGACTGGCAGCTATGGCTGCCAAACAAAAACCATAAAGTTAAAGTAAAATATTGTAACTGAAACAAGGGAAAGTCTGTAAAATAAGGGTTTTACACTGTAAAAGAGGTCCCGTAAAAAACTGTCAAATGACTGGCAGCTATGGCTGACAAACAAAAAACGTAAAATTAAAGTAAAATATTGTAATTAAAACAAGGTAAAATCTGTAAAAATATATTTATTTTTTAAACCTTTAATGAAAATTTCTGTAAAATTATTGTTTTTGCACTTTATTTAAATTAAGATATTTTACTGTAATATTACGGTTTTTGTTTGGCAGTACACTGTTTTGTTTTTACAGTGTACTTTTAAAGGTTTAGTGCCTATCTATGTCTATTATTTGTCTGACAGACTGCACAGTGCACTGATTTTCATTAAACATCTTTGTTGCTCTGACTACGTCACCTGACCGACTACGTCTCTGATTGGTTGTAGCGCTAGCTACATTCTGTTTGTTCTCAGGTCACTGTCCCTTCAGCTGCTGCTTTTGAAATAAACCTCATTCAGTTAATGTGAACTATATTGATGTCTTATTCAATCTATTATATTTTAAAATATATGACAGACATTGTGCATTAGATTATTTCATATTTGCCATGTATATAATATAATAATAATATATAATATATTATGTAATATAAATCAATATATTTTTCAACATATTTAAGTCATATGTTCTCATATAAATCTGATTATATTATCTAGTACATTGAGGTATATTATCTCATATAATTTTACATATATATTTACATATATATATATATATATATATATACAATGCCTCTTCCAATATATAATTTCATATAATGTGGGATATATTTCAATATACATAATAATATATTAAATAGTATAATAATATGTATTTATTCAATATATGAAAACGGCAATAATTGCAGTATTGTTCCATATATTGCAATATATCACTTAAATATATATAATATATTATTATATAATATATCATATGATATATATAATATAATGTGGGATATATTTCAGTATACATAACAATATATTATATAGTATAATAATATGTATTTATTCAATATATGAAAACGGCAATAATTGCAGTATTGTTCCATATATTGCAATATATCACTTAAATATATATAATATATTATTATATAATATATCATATGATATATTACTATGTAAATTTCACAATATATGGAGACACGTGAAATATATTGTCTTGTAATATATTAAGAAATATATTTTTGTTTCGTAAGGGTTGGCAGAGCAGGCAGAGCTGGGACATGGGTAGACCACTTGACCGTGGCAGAGCAGGCAGTGAGTTTATAAATGGACGCCACCTCCTTAGGAGGTTCTGCAGCATGAGCTGCCACCTCTGGAGGCACTGACGCAAATTCATGGACTGGAGAGGCCTCTGGAGCACAGTGTGCAGCCCACACACTCAAAATGCCAACAGCCATCACAGGCAGCGTAGTGGATAGAGGGAGGCCCACTGGGCTAGTGGGTGTAAGGGCCACTGGGACGCCAGCAGCTCGCACTGACACCAGTTATCTGGACGACGCACTCTGCTTATTCTACGACACCAGTTTGAACACTGTGTGCAAAGCGCCGTTGTCCGAGATGTTCCTTGAGTAGATTTCAGTGTTGGGCAGTAGCGCCGCTACAAATAGTGACGCTACTAGCTTAACTACATTTCTCAGTAGTGTGGCGGTAACGTCACCGTTTTCGGAATCAAATAGCTTTTCAGTAGCGAAGCTCTTTTTTTTTGATCATTTAACGCGGTAGCATCAACAAATGCTATATTTTTTATATATATACTTTAAGCTCAAATCGGAAATATACAGTCAAGCCCGAAATTATTCATACCCCTGGAAAATTCTGACTTAAAGCAACAGGCAACATCTCAAGGCAGACAGTCCAATGGACACTGCACACCGCTGGGTTCCACGGATGCAGACCAAGGAGGACACCACTTTTCCAGATAAGGCACACAAAAGCCCGCTTGGCCTTTGCAAATGTTCATCTGGACAAAGAAGAAGACTTCTGGTCTTCTGTTTTATGGTCAGATGAAACAAAAATTTAATTGTTTGGCCACAATGATGTAGCCTTCATTTGGCGTAAAAAAGGAGAAGACTTCAACCCTAAGAACAACATCCCCACTGTCAAATATGGTGGTGGGAACCTAATGTTTTGGGGGTGTTTTTCAGCCGGTGGACCAGGGAACCTAATCACAGTAAACGGCACCATGAAAAAGGAGCAATACCTCAAGATTCTCAACAACAACAGAGAACTGCAGAGAAACAAGTGGGCACCAGTTGACATTTCAGCACGACAATGACCCAAAACACACAGCAAAAGTGGTGAAGAAATGGTTAGAAGACAAAAACATTACCGTTTTGCTGTGGCCCAGCCAGAGTCCTGACTTAAATCCAACTGAGAATCTGTGGAGGGAGCTAAAGATCAGGGTGATGGCAAGGGCCCATCCAACCTAAAAGAGTTGGAGCTCATTGCTAAAGATGAATGGGCAAAAATACCAGTGGAGCTGGTCAGCAATTATAGGAAGCGTTTGATTGCTGTAATAGCCAATCAAGGCTTTTCTATTGATTATTGAAAAGGGTATGAATAATTTTGGACATGCCACTTTTTGTTCAAATGTAAAATGCAAATACATGGCGAAAGGTTAAATGTTTTCATTTCGGTTTGTTCTTAGCAAAAATATTTTTTAGTTCAGGTTCCAGAGAGAAATAAGAACGGAACAGTGTGCTAATAAAATAATTCTAATAATCTTTGCCAATATTCTTGAAACTTCAAACTGCTTTGTACTTCACCAGTATCAAATAATGCCTTTACTGTATGACCAAAAATGATGTAGTAGGCTATTTTTATCTTTTATCGCTGGCGCCTCACGCGAACACACTCTCATTGCAGCCTGTTTATTATCAAAATAAAACACAGTCACAGTACTTTCTGTCTCTCTTTAAATTTGTTTTGGATTGTTTATAGCTAGACCTATATTGTTATATAATACAGGCTACTGTCTGCAATTGTATTTATTTATTTATTTATTTATTTATTTAATCCTTGTTCTGTTCTTGTTCCAAAAATAGGTGATTAATTTGATTAAATATTATTACTAGGTTAACAAATTTACTGGGCCAAATCTGGCTTACATTCGGCACTTGTTTTTTCAGTCTTGACCGCAAATGTTTGTGATTTGTTTTTATTTATGTACTATAGATTCTGACAATTCAAACAAAAATCAGGCTTCTGCATTCATGAAATCAATTACTACAGTATCTTTGTTCATAAACAGAAGTTTATTAAAGACTGTGATGAAAAAAAGACCAAATATGCTATATAAATTATTAAAAATATATTGTGTACATGCAAGCAGATGAGCCCAGAATATGAGCTTGATTGCATGACAAGCGTTTTCTTCCCCATATAAAACTGCGCTTAACTTGCCTTAATAAAAGAAGACAGTGAAATAAAAAGGCCAAATAATATATTTGATAAAAAATATATATGTATATATATATATGTATATATATTAGTGGTGGGCCGTTATCGGCGTTAACGTGCTGCGTTAACGCGAAACTCTTATCGTGCGATAAAAAAAATATCGCCGTTAATCTATTCTCAAATTTGGGTTGGGAGCTGGGTCTAAACTACGCAAGCTATGATGACTTTCACCTTGATAGTTTAACGCGGATGTATACCGAAGACTATAGAATATGGTCGCGCGTTTAAAACACAGACGGGGTCGCGTCGTCCTCCATTCATAAAAACCGAATCTACTATAGCGAAATGCCACGTAAATTCGTAGTTTTTTGGATTCATAAATCAAATGTTGGTCTGTCACTTAATTCAAATCGCGATATGGACTAGTGTATGTGAAAACTGAAATGCAAAAAGACCGTTTTAATATGAATCCGGTATGTTCCGTTTGCCTAGCTGTATGTATGCATTGCGGAGACGAGCTTTTACTACACGCATACTGAAACACACGTGACGCTCCCGGTAATTTTTGGCATTTGCATCTCACATGAACAGATAAACTCAATCTCCAAAACTGCTGTGAGTGTCACTTTTACCATTTCATTTGAGAAAACTAGCATCATATCATACTGTATACACAGAAACTTCACGGCAACCTGTCAAAATAAAAGTACGGTGTAACATGAACGTAGAAGTAGTGGAAACGTAGGGGAAACACTGGCTACCATAGATATACATACGTAGATGTATATTTTTATCACACTATACAACAATAATACTGTTTTTTTTATTACAGTAAGGGCTAAATTTAGGGTTGGGTAGGTGTTGACGTTAAAAAAAAAACACAATCTAATAGGTAGAAAAAATAATTTCATTGTTAGTTAGTTAGTAAACAGTACATCTTATTGAACATAATTTATTTTCATCAACAAATTATCATAGAACAGCTTTATGAGCTTTATAATCCATTCTCAAAGACTTACTTTTAGTCATTATTTGGGTAGCACACATATTCTGAATGCCTTCAGCAGAATTCAAATTAGCCATTTTAATCTAGATTAATCTAGATTAATTCCAAGATTTAATCTAGATTAATCTAGATTAAAAAAATTAATCTATGCCCACCCCTAATATATATATATATATACTATGTAGAGGCAAGCAACGTGGTAATCCATTAAGCCATGTTGAGGATTTATAATGTTTTTTTCTACGGGGAAGAAAACACGAGAAATTTCCGTTTATATTCTGGGCTTGTCTGATTTCCTGTGCGCAATTATTATTATTTTAATAATAAACTATGTACCAGATTTGGTCTTTTTATATTACCACCATCGTCCATTAGCCTACCTTAAGAGTTTTCTATAACGGTTTTCTATTGGGGAAAAAAAGCTTTAAGTGCATTACTGAGTTGCATTAATAGCTATCTTCTTTCTTAATAGTAATGTTATTAATAAGGTTATTAATATTAAAATAGTTATTTGTTATTTGGGCCTCCAATGTCACTGCTTTAGTACATTAAGTCACATTAAACATTTCAGAATGCCCCAAAACCGTGCACTTAACACTGACTGTATTCTTTTATAGTTTTAGATTACATGATTGTGCTCCTTCCAAACCTGTGCTTATTGAACTGTGCTATAATAAATACAGCCTCCTTTAAATAATTCTTAGAATCCTCAAGAGCCTTTATTCTGTGTAGTGCTGGTAATTATATACTACCAAAAGCACTGTTGTATTTAATGGATGTTAATAATCAATTTATGATGGTTAGTTGACATTATTAACAACATGGACAAAAAAAATTGTCATTAATTTTGTTGATGACTAGTCGTTGAACTAGTCATTTGATCTCATATGACCTAATGTAAGGTCCTACAATAATGAAGGTTGACCAGTGTGGCGCTGTGGGGCAAGACTGTAATCCAGTGATGTGGATATGTTTGCACTAACTCTGTAATCAGCACTTCAGTCAAGTCAAATCAAGTCAAATCATATTTATTTATATAACACTTTATGCAATATGTGTAGAATATGTACAACTCAATATTTTGACGAATTGCAAATGCTGATTATTTGACCAAATCCAACTGATTAACCCTCCTGTTACCCTAAAATCCGCTAACACCTTTTATCCACTGGGGTCAATTTGACCCCAAATTTAAAACCTCTAGAATATGATATTTTTTTGCTAAAAGGTTAGTGTCAGGTAATTGATGTCTTTGTTGACTACTTAACAATACTCTGAAACACCCCCCCCCCCCCCACTTTCACTGTCAAACACCTGTGACAAAATCTCACTGACAAAACCTTTGCGTAGAGGTCATTTTCAATTGAGAGAGCAATTCAATTGACAGCGGTTCTCGCAATACTACAGGTATGGTTGTGTTAGTTTTTTATTTTATTTTTATTATACTTAACATATAAAATTATAGTGTATATTTTAAAATCATAGCATGTTATAGTGACCTCAATATCACCCAAAACAAATGTGTGTAAAAAAAATTATATTTCTTATGTTTTATACAGCTAAAAGAACCTGGGGTCAAATTGACCCCAAAGAACACCGATGTGACAAAATGTGTACAGGGCATTGAAAAAATAATATCATGTTAATTTTATGTTTACCAAGTTTTCCCCATTAAATTAGGAAAAGTCATTCAGTCTGAAGCAAAAAAAAAAAAAAGTCAATTATATATGTACATACGTTAAACATTGAATGGGGTCAAATTGACCCCAAGGATAACAGGAGGGTTAATCAGTGAACTGTAATTGAAAAGTTCACAATTATTTATTTATGATTTATTAACTATTTATTTTGTTTCTCTTCCCATGATGGCATTTTTAGTGTTTCTCTCTGGATGTAAAAGGATGATGTAGCACTTTGGGGCAAATATGGCCACCAGTAATCCAAAACTAGAAGCTAAAATGGCAAATATCTCTACAGCCACTGCATATTTCCCTGGTGAGCTCACATATGCTGGTACAAATGCAATCCACACAGCACAGAAGATCAACATGCTAAAAGTGATGAACTTTGCTTCATTAAAATTATCTGGAAGATTTCTTGCCAGGAAGGCTAGAATAAAGCTTATTGCTGCCAACAGTCCAATATATCCCAGCAGCATAGAAAAACCAGCCACTGAGCCAATAGCACATTCATATACTATTTTAGAGCGAATATACTGGTTGTTTTTGTGTGGTGTTGGAGAGGCAGTTGATAGCCAGACTGCACATATCACCACCTGGAGGGCTGTTAGGACCAAAACTGTGCATCTTTGATGAACTGCTCCAAACCATTTCATCGCTCCTTTGCCCTCTGGTCGAGATGACTTGAACACAGCTATTACCACCATAGTCTTGACCAGGATGCTGGAGATGCACAGGACAAAGCTTATGCCGAACACAGCATGTCTTAACTGACAAGTCCACAACTCTGGCCGGCCAATGAACAGCAGCACACACAGGAAACACAGTTTCAACGACAGCAGCAGCAGGAAGCTAAGCTCTGAATTATTGGCACGAACTATGGGAGTGTTACGATGCTGAGCAAAGATGACCAAAACAAGAGCACAGATGCAAGTGCCAAGCAGAGAGGCAGTGGTCAAGGAAATGCCTAAAGGATCCTCATAGGACAGAAACTCTACTTCTTTCGAGACACACTGATCCTTATCTGAATTGGACCAGAACTCATCTGGGCAGACTGTGCACTCAATAGCATCTGTGAGTAATCAAAAAGAGAGAAGGTATGAACTGAGGAGTAAATTACTTTCAAATTATGTTTAAATTTTGCAGAATATAATTTCCTCACTTGTTGTATTAGAAATTTCTCCATCTCCACATGGCAGGCAGTCAAAACAGCAGACAGGGAGGCCCTTTCTCCTGGCTTGTCTGGTCCCGGGTGGGCAGCTCTCACTGCACACAGACCTTGGGGGCTGAAAAAGACATTATCTGTTTTAGCATGTGCAGTATTGTATTTGTCTTCCTATTTATCCTAAATTCGTTTTTCATAGTTTTGACTAATATATAGACTATATATGTGCATAAAGGATGACATTAACATGTAGTGTTTATTACTTTTTTGGTCTCAAAGTTCCAGTATATTGCATCCTCATCTAGTGTGAACACAACCTCTGTTGCTGCCCCTTTATGTACTACACCAACCGGGTGAATTTTTATCGATCCATCAGAGCTTGGCTGCCAGTTCAGCACATCATAGATGGCCAGAGCATCTCCATTCTTATCAAATGACACATGATCCCCAAAGCCTGTAGTGAAGTTCACTTTCTGTAGGTAGTGAACTAGCTGTAAAGTTGGTAGACAGAGCAAGAGTTAAATGTTTATCTTTCTTTTTTAAATTTTATATATATGCATATATATATATATATATATATATATATATATATATATATATATATATATATATATATTAGTACATATTTTGCTTTTACATCTTCAGCTCTTCTGTATGCCTGGAAAGAATTTGCGCCATACCTGTGGGTCTTACCTGCCAGGGTTTCAGGTTGGTTTTATCAGCACAGCTGTTCCCACTGAATGGTCCTGTACCCTCTTCACACTGCATCAGGTCATGAAGTGCATAAGCCAGGGCATAAACTGCCTTATAGACATTATAAGCTGCTCTCAACCCTGATACATCAGTGTATGGTGTTTCAGTGTTGCTCAGATCCTCTTGTCCTGTACACACCTTTTCCACTTGCTCTCCATCTGTCAGTCTACCCCCATTTTCAAAACTACATTTGAACATGTTCTCCCAGAAAATCCTCACTACATTGTTTTTTTGATCATTACTGGGACGGAGACGTAGAAGAAACTCATGAAGGCCCTCAATCTCCCCACGTCTGATAGCAATGCCCAGTGTGCCCCCCAGGATGGGTAAGAAACGTGGAGATTGATATACAGGAGAGGTGGTCCAAGCTTCACTTGCAATCCACTGCTTACCTGTCATGTTCTGCAACACCACCTCCTCCATCAAAGGTATCAGAAAGGTTGAAACGGCAAAAACAACCACCACCCTAGCTGTTGAGGCCTGAATCACTCGTGTGATATGTTGAATGTCTCTGTAGTTGTTATCAGGATGGGGCAGGATTTCTGAAAAAGCAACACAATGCCCAAACAGCTGCATTTCCTGCTGAAATAACTGAGCAGCATAGATGCCATAATCATCATCACTGTAGATGAGACCAACCCAGGTCCATCCAAAATGCCTCAAAATATGAACCATAGCTTGCACCTGGAAGGCATCACTGGGGATTGTTCTGAAGAAAGAGGGGTACTTTTTCCTGTTACTTAAACAGGAGCAGGTGGCGTAGTGACTAACCTAATTAGTTAGGAAAAATGGAGAGATAAATTAAGACATGAGAAAGAAATAGAGCTATAATCATCATTTCATTTCATTTGTGCTAAAAACAAGTTACACATGCTAAAAAATATTTTGCTAAAATATGCAAAAATATGCACATAGTGTATTTTATTTTTCCATTCTTTCAGTTTTTTTTTTTTTTTTTTTTTTTTTTTTTGTATTTCATCTTACTATAGGTACTCGAAACAGCCCCAGAACATTGGAAATTGCAATGGAAGTAGTTGAAATTGGATCCCCTACAATCCCAATGATCGGGGGAGGGCCAGTGCAGTTTAGATTGGAGAAGGACTCCTCTGTCCCACTAGCCAGGGACATGGCAGCCCGGAATGCTATTCCTAGTCTCACGCAGTTGTCATATAGATGGTATCCAAGAGTGATGTTAGGCAGCAGGTTTGGATTCTTATTGATCTCATTTACTGCAAAAGCCATTGTCTGTGCCTGCTGGAATATTTCTATATTAAATCTAAAAGAAAAGAAATGCATACATACATTAAAATATATTATTAAAATATATTATTATTATTATTATTATTATTATTATTATTAGTTCTGTAGTCACTCTAGCCCCAGATCAGACTCACTTTTCACAGTATGGTGGGTCTGGTTCCGTTATGAAGCTCAGTTCTGGAAACACTGAGAAAAGGTGAATATGGAATAGGCCTCCAAGCATAAATTCTCCATCCTGGTACATTCCATTCCACTTAAATCGTCCCTGGAGCTGACATGTACCTGATTTGAGTATTGAATCTGGAGAGATATAGTTAAATGAGAGGTATAGAAAAATATACAGAGTGATCCACATCTCTCTTTCTCTGTCTGTCTGACCCACTCACCCACTTAGCTATCTAATTTATGATGAAACTTGTGTGGGTGTTGCTTTAAAAGAGTAGGCAATTCCAAGTGGGCATCCCTGAAATGCAAGACGTCACTCTCCCATCCCTCCCACATAGACAACAGAATTGATAGAATAAAGGAAATGTTATGTTTTCTACTTTACAGTAATTTGTTGGTAACACCTTATATGAAGCCTGTATTTATAATACATTATAAGGGTATTCTTAAGGCATTATAATGCATTATATATATATATATATATATATATATATATATATATATATATAAAAACGAATAATATGTTGTATAATCTCATGAGTATTCATAAGAACAGTTTTAATGTATTATAATTTTTTAGTTATTTGTGGTTATAGATTTTAAGAGTATGATTACCTCATCATAGTTATAAAGTATTAGTCTCATAGTTGTCTCATACAGTATCTTGCCACCTTACTAATGTAACTCTGCAATTGCATGCCAGCTAGCAGTAATTATTATTAGTAGGATGCTAAAGTTATGCTAACACTGTATTTTGATGGTTCCCCAAAAGACAAGCTGATTATAAGTAACTTTGCAAGTACGTAAACCTTCTGTTTTAGCCTAACCTTAACCTAAGTCTACTAATACTCTAAGGAGTGTTAGTTGACATGTAGTTGGAAAGTTGCTGATAGTTAATAAACTAAGGGGACCATCAAAATAAAACATAACATAATGTAAAAAATAAATGTAAAATGATATAGTCCATTATAAATTAAGTAGATGTACAGATCTGGCCATTAAAAATGGGTCTATTTTCACGCGGCTGCCTGCAATTCGGCACGCGTGATCACGGATCCCCCTGCAGACGCTTTTTCAGATTTTTTAAAATCATTGTTGTGCTTCATATAATATCCACCAGGTGGCGCAACGAACAACATTCTGTAGCCGATCACCATGGCCAGCTCTAGGGGTCGTTGGTCACAAATACCATTGTAGTTCAATGATTCCTCTTTCCTGAAAGTACGGAGCGTGGGGCACAACCTAACACTTTTTGAATTTCGCGTTTATGTAAATGCACTTGGGGTTCAGAGTACAAGTTTTATCCACATTATTTTCACACTTGTCTAGTACAAATATATCGCTTTATTTCATATTTACAGTGTATATGTTTTTCGTTACTTACCTATAAAGAAAGGAAGTGAAACATGACAACATGCCCCGTAGGTGGGGTAACACGACCATATGACAGCTTAAAATGTCATATGGTCTACAACATGAAACATGAACAAATATACACAACAAACTAAAATATGTTGTCAGTAAAATACATGTGTTAACTTTTTCAAATGAAGTAATGACGTTTTTAAAAAAAAAATTAAAATAATCTAATTTTGGAGTTTGACACTGAACACATCACAACAATGCTTTGAACGGCCCTGATCGCAACACACAGCTGTACAGTAGTTCAAAACAATCTGGTCAAATAAATGAAAAATTAAGAAAAACACTCTCCTCCCTCCACACACAGCTCTCATAAAACACACACATAAACCAGCCAAAATGCTTTACACTTCTTGAAATAATAACATCTGAACATTAAACACTGATTGTCAGCCTTTATTCACCTGTTTCTTGTGGTTTCTTATCAAAATCCTTACATAAGTCAATAGTGTAAATTGCATCGCTAATGTCATAGAATAGCATAGTTTAATAACAGCGGGGCATACTGTCACACAGTGTTACAACGTTCCCCATCTGCGCGACTGGAGTTTAAAACAGGTTAGTGTCTTCTGCTGGTTTGCAAAGCATTATCTAAACTGATAAATAACAAATTGGAGATTAAAATAATAGCAATTTTGTCTAATTTTAAATTAATACTAAAAACTGAAATGAAAAGTTTACTTCAGTAAAATAAATTATTTTACTTGGTAAAATAAATATTCAGCGATATCTTCAAAATGCTTTTGAATTTTAGCGCTCTTTTTTCTCTGCATAGTGTTGCTATGGCAACTAGTAAATACAGTAAATAAATTTGGTTATGCTAGCATGTGTGGAAATATATAAACCACGTGTGTCACAATTAACCCCGCGTTAGGTTGTGCCCCGCTCTACCCTATATTGTTCAAACTAATAGCAAAACGCTATTTATAAGCAGGTACAGTTGTATTATTATTATTTTTATTTTTTTTTTTTCTTGATGAACATTTATTGACTGCATTGGAAATAGAAATGTTAATTCCGGTTATTTTATTTTTCCCAACCGACAACATTAAGTTATTATTAACCGACAAGATTATGTTAAATTACAATTAAATTTAAATTGATATGTGGCTGTGTCACGATGCAGGCAGGAACACACGAACAACAACGTAAATAAAAGACGTATATTTAATAAATCCAACGGAATACAGGCAGACACAGGAACACCAGGGGAAAACATCCATATAACATTAAAGACCGACAAGAATACAGGGG
>NC_133371.1:21474584-21503818 GCF_049309525.1 Garra rufa | reverse complement strand
GAAAATAATAAAAAAGTCGTTGCGTTGTAAAGTCCCCAGCAAACACAACAACGTTGTAAAAACGTTTTTTTCACGTTGTGAAAAGGTTGTGATAACGTTTTTTTTCCGACGTATTTAATACGACAAATGTCGTTTTTTTTTAAACGTTATAAATACGTTTTTTTCACAACGTTGTAAAAACGTTTTTAGAACGTTTTTATTACGTCTGTATGTCTCCTTCGAACGTTTTAAAAACGTACTTACCACGTCCAAACTGGTACTTAAAATGCCATATTAAATCTGAATATTGATCTTAATACCAGCACTTTTTTACATTTCATCTTACTTGTACCGTTGCTGACATCGTCGATTTTATAAGCCTATTAAGATATGTAGGCCTAATAACTGATACTACACACAAATTTTGTCACTCATCATATTTATTCACAAAATATAAAGACATGACACCTAAACAAGACAAATGCATAAACATATAACAAAATGGTTTCAAATAAAGCACAACATATGAAAATTATGCAATGCCTGGCAAATTTGAATATGAGCACATTAACAAAGTTCAAGAAATTTCAGGGCATATATATTTTAACAGAAAAAAGCAGAATTGTTTTTGCAAAATGTAAAGCATTTAATTTCAACTAGTTACAAATTATTTTATAGCAGTTATAATAATCAGTCATATTGCAATCTTATTACTCGTTTGCACTAAAACTATTGCTTATATTTTTAGGTATGTTTTAACACAAATTACAGGTATAGACCTTTTTCCTGAACACGGAAGTAAGTCAGACTCTTAACTGAAAGAATGCTTTGCATTTCCGGTCTGCATTGTTTCTAGTCAAATTAGGGTATATTCCGAGCTACTAAACTAATGTTAAACCTATTCAAATGTTTTTAAAAAGCACATGGCTGCATAGCGCCATCACTTGGCAATGTTGCAATGACCGTCATTTGTCAGTGCCTCACTTTAATGAGTGTGTAGATGACACGAAGCAGCGGAAGGTAGCTACATTAAAAACACATGGACGCTATTTGAATGGGTTCCTATGGAAACCGGAACAGAAAAGCATTCAATCTGACGTTAGAATTCGTAATGGCGGCGCTCATCGTTTACTCAGGAAAAAGGTCTATATGACATCCAATAGAACGTGTTTAATGTTTTATAATGGTTATTATTTTTCAATAAATAATATTTAATAATACTGGCATACCTGATTTAGAAAAATGTATGTTAGCGATTTTTCAGTGCTTTCATTGCAGGTTACATTGTTGTGCCAGTAGGTGGTAGCAAGAGACTGTCTTAATGAGTTAGTTAGAAAAACATTCATTCAGTGCTGATTCATTCAGTTGCTGAATTCTGTGACCCACCAAATTATATGACTCTAGTACAGAGGGTAAGTTACGAACATGAAAAAAATATGGTTATTGTAGCAATTCTATGGTAACCACAAATTAACAATGGTTTTGCTACAAAAACATAGTTTTAACTATGGTTACACAAATGGTAATCAATATGGCAAAAAAAGGTTTTAGGGTTTGGGTTTAGTAGTAGGTAAAATAAAACTAAAAAAAAAAAATAATTTAATGCTTAAGAGCAATTAACATTCATATCCTAAATAAGGCACATTCCCTATTCATGCAATATTTGTGTTCATTTTCCTGAGTAATATCTGCATGCACCAAATACTGAGAACAAATAGTAGAGAGCAATCCATATGAAAAGTCTGGTGTGGAAGGTGGATCTGGAACTTATGTCCAGATTGACACAGCATCTCTTGTTTATCTGTCTTCACAAACTGCCCTGAAATACAATTTAAACATCAACAATGATTGTTATAAATATAACACAAGTCTCTTATATTCACAGTGCTCAGTACTTTTTTTTTATATCAACTTGTTTTCTCATTACACACACATACCAGGTAAAAAAAAAAATTTGATATTTAGTTGATATATAATTTTTTTAATTAATAAACGGTAGTGTATGTTTTAGGTTTTACTTTCTAGTCAGATGGTTCATAGCACTTTGGAGATGCTCTTCAACAGGAGGTCCGCTCCAACTTTGCAGCACTGCCATCAGCAATGAAGAATCTAACGTTAAGAACATAATTTGTCACAGAGACAACAGTATGTAATATACAACGTCAGGTTTATTAGAAATAAACAAACTAGAATATAGGTGAAATGCAGAAAAGAGAACAATATTAAGAATACAGTGTCACTTACAGTATGTTTGGACGTCAAAGCCTTCTTAAAATAACTAATAAATAACTTAAGGTTACATCTGACGATCTTGAAATACAATATTTTTTTTAGCGTGATCAAAACGTGTTTGTAATTGTTTTAGCTAATTTTTAGGCTCTGTGTAACTTAAAGGTTGTATCAGCGATTTCTAGCCTAAAACATAAAGTGTCAATTTCAGCTGACCTTTCTTCACGATCCGCTTGCTACCTGCCCCATAAATTGTCTGTGAAAAACCGCGTCTCTCTGGTCAGCCTAGGGTCCGAGATATGCCAAAAAAAAACAATCGGCACTACCAACCTTTCCACAGATAAACAAACAGTGTTCCAACCACTGATCTATATAATGACTGGATTGCTCATTGTGTTCTAAACGGGATGCACTTTTTTCCAGGGGTTTCAGTACAGCGTAATCGATACTGCGTCACCAGGCAGGCGTGGCCTATTTGAGAATTTGCATAGGTCACCGATCATGCGCAGTTTCGTGCACTTCATATTCATATATCATGAAATACCTGTCCACGTTCGCAGGGGTTTCGTGCACTTCATAATTATATTCATATACAGTATCTTTAAATACCTGTCCACGATCGCAGGGGTTTCGTGCACTTCATATTTATATACAGTGTCTTGAAATACCTGGCCACGATCGCAGGGGTTTCGTGCACTTCATATTTATATACAGTGTCTTGAAATACCTGTCCACGATCGCAGGGCTTTCGTGCACTTCATATTTATATACAGTGTCTTGAAATTCCTGTCCACGATCGCAGGGGTTTCGTGCACTTCATATTTATATACAG
Organism: Garra rufa; assembly: GCF_049309525.1. Taxonomy (NCBI): domain Eukaryota; kingdom Metazoa; phylum Chordata; class Actinopteri; order Cypriniformes; family Cyprinidae; genus Garra; species Garra rufa. The sequence continues at coordinate 21,500,778 of NC_133371.1, read as the reverse complement.
TGTCTTGAAATTCCTGTCCACGATCGCAGGGGTTTCATGCACTTCATATTTATATTCATATACAGTGTCTTGAAATACCTGTCCAAGATCGCAGGGGTTTCGTGCACTTCATTTATATTCATATACAATATCTTGAAATACCTGGCCACGATCGCAGGGGTTTCGTGCCAGATACACTTCATATTTATATTCATATACAGTATCATGAAACACCTGTCCAAGATCGCAGGGGTTTCGTGCCAGATACACTTCATATTTATATTCATAATGAAATACCTTTTCACAATCGCAGGGGTTTCATATTTATATTCATATACAGTATCATGAAACACCAAGATCGCAGGGGTTTCGTGCCAGATACACTTAATATTTATATTCATATACAATATCTTGAAATACCTGTCCACGATCGCAGGGGTTTCGTGCACTTCATATTTATATTCATATACAATATCTTGAAATACCTGTCCACGATCGCAGGGGTTTCGTGCCCTTCATATTTATATTCATATACAATATCTTGAAATACCTGGCCACGATCTCAGGGTTTTCGTGCCCTTCATATTCATATACTGTACAATATCTTGAAATACCTGTCCACGATCGCAGGGGTTTCGTTCACTTCATATTTATATTCATATACAATATCTTGAAATACCTGTCCACAATCTCAGGGGTTTCGTGCCCTTCATATTCATATACAATATCTTGAAATACCTGGCCACGATCGCAGGGGTTTCGTGCCCTTCATATTCATATACAATATCTTGAAATACCTGGCCACGATCTCAGGGGTTTCGTGCCCTTCATATTCATATACAATATCTTGAAATACCTGGCCACGATCTCAGGGGTTTCGTTCACTTCATATTTATATTCATATACAATATCTTGAAATACCTGGCCACGATCTCAGGGGTTTCGTGCCCTTCATATTCATATACAATATCTTGAAATACCTGTCCACGATCGCAGGGGTTTCGTGCCCTTCATATTTATATTCATATACAATATCTTGAAATACCTGGCCACGATCTCAGGGGTTTCGTGCCCTTCATATTCATATACTGTACAATATCTTGAAATACCTGTCCACGATCGCAGGGGTTTCGTTCACTTCATATTTATATTCATATACAATATCTTGAAATACCTGGCCACGATCGCAGGGGTTTCGTGCCCTTCATATTTATATTCATATACAATATCTTGAAATACCTGGCCACGATCGCAGGGGTTTCGTGCCCTTCATATTCATATACAATATCTTGAAATACCTGTCCACGATCTCAGGGGTTTCGTGCCCTTCATATTCATATACAATATCTTGAAATACCTGGCCACGATCGCAGGGGTTTCGTGCCCTTCATATTCATATACAATATCTTGAAATACCTGTCCACGATCGCAGGGGTTTCGTTCACTTCATATTTATATTCATATACAATATCTTGAAATACCTGGCCACGATCTCAGGGGTTTCGTGTCCTTCATATTCATATACAATATCTTGAAATACCTGTCCACGATCGCAGGGGTTTCGTGCCCTTCATATTCATATACAATATCTTGAAATACCTGGCCACGATCGCAGGGGTTTCGTGCCCTTCATATTCATATACAATATCTTGAAATACCTGTCCACGATCGCAGGGGTTTCGTTCACTTCATATTTATATTCATATACAATATCTTGAAATACCTGTCCACAATCTCAGGGGTTTCGTGCCCTTCATATTCATATACAATATCTTGAAATACCTGGCCACGATCGCAGGGGTTTCGTGCCCTTCATATTCATATACAATATCTTGAAATACCTGGCCACGATCTCAGGGGTTTCGTGCCCTTCATATTCATATACAATATCTTGAAATACCTGGCCACGATCTCAGGGGTTTCGTTCACTTCATATTTATATTCATATACAATATCTTGAAATACCTGGCCACGATCTCAGGGGTTTCGTGCCCTTCATATTCATATACAATATCTTGAAATACCTGTCCACGATCGCAGGGGTTTCGTGCCCTTCATATTTATATTCATATACAATATCTTGAAATACCTGGCCACGATCTCAGGGGTTTCGTGCCCTTCATATTCATATACTGTACAATATCTTGAAATACCTGTCCACGATCGCAGGGGTTTCGTTCACTTCATATTTATATTCATATACAATATCTTGAAATACCTGGCCACGATCGCAGGGGTTTCGTGCCCTTCATATTTATATTCATATACAATATCTTGAAATACCTGGCCACGATCGCAGGGGTTTCGTGCCCTTCATATTCATATACAATATCTTGAAATACCTGTCCACGATCTCAGGGGTTTCGTGCCCTTCATATTCATATACAATATCTTGAAATACCTGGCCACGATCGCAGGGGTTTCGTGCCCTTCATATTCATATACAATATCTTGAAATACCTGTCCACGATCGCAGGGGTTTCGTTCACTTCATATTTATATTCATATACAATATCTTGAAATACCTGTCCACGATCGCAGGGGTTTCGTTCACTTCATATTTATATTCATATACAATATCTTGAAATACCTGGCCACGATCTCAGGGGTTTCGTGCCCTTCATATTCATATACAATATCTTGAAATACCTGTCCACGATCGCAGGGGTTTCGTTCACTTCATATTTATATTCATATACAATATCTTGAAATACCTGGCCACGATCTCAGGGGTTTCGTGTCCTTCATATTCATGTACAATATCTTGAAATACCTGTCCACGATCGCAGGGGTTTCGTGCCCTTCATATTTATATTCATATACGATATCTTGAAATACCTGGCCACGATCGCAGGGGTTTCGTGCCCTTCATATTTATATTCATATACAATATCTTGAAATACCTGGCCACGATCGCAGGGGTTTCGTGCCCTTCATATTCATATACAATATCTTGAAATACCTGGCCACGATCTCAGGGGTTTCGTGCCCTTCATATTCATATACAATATCTTGAAATACCTGGCCACGATCGCAGGGGTTTCGTGCCCTTCATATTCATATACAATATCTTGAAATACCTGGCCACGATCTCAGGGGTTTCGTGCTCTTCATATTCATATACAATATCTTGAAATACCTGGCCACGATCGCAGGGGTTTCGTGCCCTTCATATTTATATTCATATACAATATCTTGAAATACCTGTCCACGATCGCAGGGGTTTCGTGCACTTAATATTTATATTCATATACAATATCTTGAAATACCTGGCCACGATCTCAGGGGTTTCGTGCCCTTCATATTCATATACAATATCTTGAAATACCTGGCCACGATCGCAGGGGTTTCGTGCCCTTCATATTCATATACAATATCTTGAAATACCTGGCCACGATCTCAGGGGTTTCGTGCTCTTCATATTCATATACAATATCTTGAAATACCTGGCCACGATCGCAGGGGTTTCGTGCCCTTCATATTTATATTCATATACAATATCTTGAAATACCTGTCCACGATCGCAGGGGTTTCGTGCACTTAATATTTATATTCATATACAATATCTTGAAATACCTGGCCACGATCTCAGGGGTTTCGTGCCCTTCATATTCATATACAATATCTTGAAATACCTGTCCACGATCACAGGGGTTTCGTGCCCTTCATATTTATATTCATATACAATATCTTGAAATACCTGGCCACGATCTCAGGGGTTTCGTGCCCTTCATATTTATATTCATATACAATATCTTGAAATACCTGTCCACGATCGCAGGGGTTTCGTTCACTTCATATTTATATTCATATACAATATCTTGAAATACCTGGCCACGATCTCAGGGGTTTCGTGCCCTTCATATTCATATACAATATCTTGAAATACCTGTCCACGATCGCAGGGGTTTCGTTCACTTCATATTTATATTCATATACAATATCTTGAAATACCTGGCCACGATCGCAGGGGTTTCGTGCCCTTCATATTTATATTCATATACAATATCTTGAAATACCTGGCCACGATCGCAGGGGTTTCGTGCACTTAATATTTATATTCATATACAATATCTTGAAATACTTGTCCACGATCGCAGGGGTTTCGTGCACTTCATATTTATATTCATATACAATATCTTGAAATACCTGGCCACGATCGCAGGGGTTTCGTGCACTTCATATTTATATTCATATATTAATAATGAAATACCTGGCCACGATCGCAGGGGTTTCGTGCCCTTCATATTTATATTCATATAACGTTACAGTATTTTGAAATACCTGGCCACGATCTCAGGGGTTTCGTGCCCTTCATATTTATATTCATATACAATATCTTGAAATACCTGGCCACGATCGCAGGGGTTTCATGCCCTTCATATTTATATTCATATACAATATCTTGAAATACCTGTAAAAGATCGCAGGGGTTTCGTGCCAGATGCACTTCATATTTATATTCATAGTGAAATACCTGGCCACGACCGCAGGGGTTTCGTGCCCTTTATATTTATATTCATATACAGTACAGTATTTTGAAATACCTGTCCACAATCGCAGGGGTTTCGTGCCCTTCATATTTATATTCATATACATATACAGTGTCTTGAAATACCTGGCCACGATACCATTGTAAAACATGATTTATTTTCGTAAATAGACGCTACACGTTTTACATTTCTATAATGTTTATTTGTTTTCGAAAATCGTTTAAATGTAAGATTTTAAAACATAAAAATAACCTGTATGACTGTGTTGTCCTTCATTATCCATCAGTGCTGATCCTAGGTTTTGAAATGCCCGCGCAAAAAAACTTCCTTACTGCGCACGATCGGTGACCTCTCTTAATAATTTTTTTTTTTAGAAAGGGGCGTTTTCCCAACGCCCCCAGGGACGCCCATTTTACGTCGTGGTAATGAAACCCCTGGAATTTAGTGAGTACCCGTTCTAAACTGCCGTTAGGCAGTGAAGCCACCGGAAGTGTTCGATCCGCCATCTTACTATTCCCTACCTGCAGAGAGCGCCATTGAGTCACATGTAAATTGCTGACCTAAAATCACCCGATTTGAAGCGTATCTTTCACACAGGATTAGTTTTTAGGATATGTGTATGCAAATTAATTTTTACTTAAGATGTTTTCTGGAATGTTTATGGTCTTTTTGGGCTGGATAAGTGATATATTGAAATCGTTTTGGTGGGCGTGTCAGCCGTGCACTTGCAGAAACAGGTAACTGATCCAACACTAAATATATTTCTTTATGTACCTAATTGACCATATGCACGAATTACTTCCTTGTTTACTCAAGCCAGCTAAGTCATTTCCGGTCAACTGTACTGTGGCGTAATATGAGCGCACTTTGTTCGTTTTCTCTACATAATACATTCACAATCGAAGAAAAGTGTTGTTTGTCTAAGAGGACCAAACGGCCATGTACACCGTTTCAAGAATGAAAAATGCCAGTTTAAAAAAATACGCGAGTAAATCGGCTAAATATGCGCGAGTCATTGCTATTGACAGTAATAACCGGACCAAACAAATGACAAGTTGATGTCAAAAAAAGAGCTTAAATGATTCAGACTAATTTCATAGTAACAGGACTACGTAGTAACAAGTTTGTGTTGGTTAAATATAGGATATTAAATAGCTTTTACAGTTTAAGATAAAACTTAAAAGATGTAGTTATTAAATTTTATAAAATATTTCAAATTCATATTGATTCATATTGAGTGCATTATTTAATTATTATACCATCAATAATACTACAATTTATTATACTAGTAATTTTATAATAAATCAAAAAGCAAGACGTCTTGAAAAATATAGGGATTTTAAAAGTCAGCTTCACAATAAATAATCCTCTGCTGCCATCTATTGGTTATATGGGTAATTCCATAAATAGACGTTGTTTTCCGTGAAAAGCCATTTTTTTTCCGATGCCGTTTTTATGAACGAAAAGAGTCCCTGAAGTACATTTTATTTCACAGCTGTAGAGTTAGAAAATAAAAAAGGCTTTAAAATATTGCAAGATTTTAAAAATGTGTTCATGACTATGAAGGCAAGTTAGTGATTATCTAGAATACGATTAAGATGTCCTTGAAGTAGAGGTCGACCGATATATCGTCCGGCCGATATATCGCGCCGATATTTGCCATTTTTTAATATATCGGCATCGGCCGATATCCGTGTTTAGTAGCGCCGATTTAAAGTCAGGCACGTCTGCGGGCAGTCCCGTGTTATTGGTGTGGTATATCGCGCTGCTGTGAAGGACCCCAGGGTCCGAAATTAACACTCGCCACTCGCCAAATGCGAGCAAATTCTCTGTCTGGCGAGTTAACTTTAAAGCCCAATCCGCCACATGGCGAGTAAATCTTTTCACCAGCAATGTTAATCAGTATCAGTCTCACGGATCTCTGTGATGCTCCCCCGATCGGGCCAGTGCTGCCTTGTCACTAAAGTGAATACAGTCTGGGTTCACACCGAAAGCCAAGCCAATATGCTCATCGCGTCACTTGCTGTAATTTTTCCCGTCACTAGCGCGAATAACAAGAAGGCACGATCAACCATGGCAGAGATAAATACGATCGCTGCTTTGTACCGGTTGTGTAAGTCCTAAATACACAAAGCCAAAAGTCAAATGCCGACGTGTCTGGGTTCAAAGCACAGTAATGTAACACAGATATATCTCAATAATTCGTCTATAAACAAAGTGTAGAGAGAGTGTAGGCTAAATAAGAGATTGATCTTGCGGTACAGAGAGCGTCGTTGATTATAATAGAGCTTTGTGATATCGGAAACTAAGATGAGTGACAGCTTTTAATATATTTTTTTATGGGAGTTTGTAAATGAGATATTGATTTAAAACAGCAGTTAAATAAACAAGAAGTTATTATTAAGTGACTTACATTGGCTGATTTTCCGTCGTCAAAATTATTCTGGACCAAGTCACACTGCTGTGTTTGATTGTAGATGTGCAACGGCTCTGCGTGTCTCCATTCAAACACAGCGGTGTTTCTTTTATGAAGGAACATGTGTTTTTAAACAAATCTTGTGAAATGATTCAATTTCCCAATCATAAAGAGAGTAACTTGCTTTATTCTTGAATGAACCATGCATTCAAACGAATCAGTGATCAATTTCAGTTTCGTGCCGCCACCTGCTGGCATATATTTTTAGTTATTGAAATCTTAAATACTTCTTTAATTCTTTAAATTATCAATTGTATTTAAAGAAAAGTTATGCTGAATAAAAAGTGTATGTATAGTTATATTTGGCTTTTGACACATTTAAAATATGTGGCTAAGAAATAGATATTAACTTTTTTCTTTTTGGTGGGGCCAGAAAATTTTTTGGCAGGGCAAGTAAAAATCTGAACCACTGGCCCGATCGGGCCAGTAGAAAAATTCCTTAGCGTTGAACCCTGCTGTGGCACAAAGACTGCATCAGAAGCAGGAGGCCAGATTTCATGGACAAAGAAAACAAGTGGTCTGACTAGATCAGATAGTTCGTTAAAAACATTTCCAAGTTATAATAAAAAATCTAAAATGACCAAAAAGTTGTTTTTCTTATTGATGTTTTAATTGTCACTCCTCTCTGTCCGGAGCACACATAATATACAGGTTAACGTGCTTTGGATATATCTGTGTTAAATCGTTCAGAATTTTGGCAGGTAAAAAATAAGTTTGGCCGGTGTGTCAAAAACTTAATTTCGGTCCCTGAAGGACCCCAAGCCAAAACTTTTGTAAGATTCAATAACATTTCTGAGAGATCAAGGTAAGGATTAAATTCTGATATTGCAAAGTCCCATGGCCATATATGTAGGCTACTATATATTAGTAAACTATGAAGTTTTGCTTTCACTTAGTGAAAGAAAGCATATAACCGTCGGTAACTGGCATAATGCTACAGCTGGTTAAAGGTTTGCTTACTTGCAGTTAAGTTTAAAGACTTTAGTCTAAAACGATCAGCAGCTTGTTTGCTAACATATTAGCCCCAATGTTATAAGTTCTGTTGTATTTTTCCTGTATTGGAGTCAGAGAATTTCACTCTGCGTGGGGTGAAGAACATAGACATAATAGAGATAGACGCCACATGCTGGAAACGAGAAATGCGGCCGCCATCTTGGACCGGGCATACTCTGGAATTCATTACATCGCGTAGCAGCAGCAGAAGTGAGAGAACATGCCTGAACACTGTGTAGGATAGGTGTGTGTGTGTTATATGTGTGTGAGCGGCGAGAGAGAGAATGAAATACTCCAAGTAGACTCTAATGTAATATAGTATTTCTTCAACTCATTAAAATACCTTTACCGTCACTATCTGTTTCTGCTTCTCTATCATATTTATAGTGTGTGATTTGCAAAATTCCTATCATAGCCTACACCTCATATGGTTATGGTTGCGCTTTTGTCCAAAGTGACATAAATACAAAACAATATAATACTTAAATTTAACAGGGAACAGATTGAGATGTCAGATTATAGGCTAGCTAATAAGGAGAACAGCAAAAATGAACAACGTCAATTCAGTCAATAGCATAATGAAATAAACAATACAAATGAGGGAAAACAGCAATAATCAACAATGTCAATTCAAGCAAAATATTAGTGATGTGACGTTTAACACCGAAGCTTCGAAGCTTGTATAAAAAAAACGAAACATCTCACAGTGAAGCACTGTACCGGAGTTTAAGCAATTGATTCGTTTTGCCATAACCACGTGACTGCTTCATATTCTGATTCAAATAACGCGTTTCAAGTGTCATTCGCTTTTTGTTAAGAATACATCATAATACGAATAAATATGTACATGTGTAGTTTTGTGCATAATTTTGTAGTTATCCTTGCTTCACACGCACTTCTAATTAATAATAATATTAGTCAACTTAACAGTTAATTCACTTTGAACATATATGCCTACATAAACCATGCTTATACTTTTAGAATTTTATAAAAAAGTTTATTTACAGATTAATTCAAGTAAAATTACATTTATTTTTTATTTTTTATTTCTGACAGTTTTCGTAGCACAAATTGATGTATTTGATGAAACTGTCCAAAATCGCTTTGAGATCTGGGATGCAAAGGCAACTTTTCCCACCTTTGACCACAAGATGTCATTAGTGTACAACTTGTTGAAAAGCTTCGAGTAATGAACCTTTTTACGATACAGTTGAGGGGAAAGCCTCAGTGCTTCGAAAAGCTTCATTTTACCATCACAACAAAATATCACAACAGCATGGTAAGACTACATTAAGGAGAATATCAGTAATGAACAATGTCAAATGAATAAACAGCCAAGTGAAAATAGAATAAAACTATACAAACCATAACGCATTATAAGTGCTTAAGTCCATGTTGTAAGTCTTTAGACCCTCTTAAAAGACCCGATACTATCACAAGAACGGAGATATTCATTATATTACTGTTAAGCTCACTATCAATATTAAAATATGCCAAACCATGTGTCATGTTTCACAGCTATATTTATGACCTTTGCAGCAAAAAAAAAAAAAAAAAACGCGTGAAAATCAGTTCGGTATTCTGTGAGGTATTATTAATTAAATGCGTTGACAGCTCATTACACCTGACAAACAGATTACACTGAGTGGAGCGGGTGACCGGTCCAAGATGGCGGCCCCACGTCTCGTCAGCATAGATATATACAGTAGTCAACATTCGAAGTGGATCAAAACCTTTTATCAAATTTGTCCTAAAACCAAAAAGAATACCCGTTCCTATCTTAGGACAACTTTTGATAAACGTTTTTGATCCACTTCGAATGTTGACTACTGTATACATAGATGCCTCATTAGCGACTGTTTCTATGGGCCGTTATACGTAAGCCATCCGCCATTTCACTGCGGTCTACTTGACGTCATTCACCCATAGATCTCATAGTAATCACTGAAAATTCGAAAAGCCACAGTTCTGCACAGCCGTTGGTCTGCGAACCTACAGTATGGTGAATGACGTCAAGTGGACCGTTCCAAAATGGCGGACGCATCTACGTGCTTGGAGCGGTCCAATGCGGTATCTATGTATATATATCTATGCTCGTCAGCGCCAGTAGGGAGTATCGGTCGATGGGGCGTCTACTCTCTATGGTGAAGAACGCTGCGGCTCTCACAAACAATGCAGCGTTGCGAATACTCCGCCCTGCTCAGAGACAGTGATGCACGGAAGGAGGTTATATCCGCGGGTTGGGTCGGGTAATAAAAAAATGAATTCGTATAATTTCAGGGTGGGTCGCGCGTGGATGAGATAAATCAATAATGATGTAAACATTAACTACATTTTCTAAAATCTGAACCTGAGTTGTGTGGTCAGGACCGTGGCGCCAGCTTCCTTTTAAATATATTTTGATGATTGCACCTGACCACGCCGTCCTCTCCGTCACCCCAGATACTGCGAGTTTATAACTATGGTCACGTTCAGATGTAAGTAAAAGTTATTTGACCTCTAAACAACGGCATCGGTTATAGAAAACCCCATATCGGTCGATCTCTACCTTGAAGAGAAGTATCGCTAGCTAGTTAACGTTAGCTTAAACACGTTATGATAGTGTTCAGCTGTCAGCATTTAAATGTACAACTATGCAGATACAGAGAGTAGGGGATTGTCAGGCTCCGCATTTAAATTATATGTTCTTAAATAATATGAATCTGAATGTTCATGCCGCTAACATTGTTTATAATGTTGCAATTATAATTTTTCTCAGTTTCTGATAAGAACGAGGCAGTAGATGAGTCTCAATAGTGTCCACCTAATATATAGCACATAGAATATGAGCTTCAGCGGAAGTTTACGAGCTGGCTTATCTTTATGCGGAAGTTCTAAGGAACACATAAGGTCAATTATACAGGAAATAATACACAGTACCTTATATCTGGTATTAGTATTTGAAATTGATTCGATTATACAGTAAATAATACAATACAAGTCTCTGTTACTACATTGCTTGTTATATTGAAATTCAAATCTTTGAAATAAGATCATGGTGTGTATTTTTAATGTGCCTGATTGAGCAACATCTATTTCAGACTCTTCAGATCAGCAAATTCTGTAATGATTTACTAACATTACCGTTTCCATCTGAGTAAAATGCTGTGTATGTTGAATTAATTATTAATTTAACGAACAAATCAGTACCTGCTTCAAAATTAGTAACGTTACTGTTAAATATTGTTGAAACATGCAGTTAGTCTAGTCTGTACGAATATAAACAACAAAATGACATAAACCGTGAATAACTGTACTGAGATCGTATAATGTTTGTTTATCTGATGTACGCGACTGTAATGTAGGCTAGGGCTGGGTAAAAAATATCGATTCTCCGATTTTAATCGATCTTCAGTTTAATGCAACGATATCGATTCGGGAAATCCCCGAATCGATTCTTAATGCACTGCTTCACGTAAGAGGATATGAATATTCACCTCTCGTCCTGAAGGTGTCACTAGTGTTCCTGCTGAGAGAGTTTTCTCAACCGCTGGTGATCTAATCACAGCGCAAAGGAGCGGCCTTAGATCAGATCAGAACATGTTGATCAGCTGCTTTTTTTTGCAGAAAAATCTGGTGATCAAAAATGATTAGGCTGTAGTTAAGAACTGTTAGTTTTATGGACAGTTAGAATGTTTTGTATACGCAGACAAGGGCTTTATGATGGGCCTGTTTTGAATTTAGAAAAATGTTTTATTTCTTAAACATGTTTGAAGTTCTTAATAGATTTTACTGTTGCACATTTAGTCTTTTTATTTTTTTACAGTAATGTGCATTTTGCAGTTTGTTTACGTGGTGTACAATGGATGCACATATTTATGACTTCTTGTTACAGTGTTCATTTAAAATAAAAGTTGTTTAAAATAAACAACTGTGTGCACCCTATTATTAATGTAGATGTGTATTTCAGTAATAAACTTAAGTAGGGGAGTTTCAGTTACCAGCATTTATATCAAAATATGGATCCCATGTCTGCAAAACTAACATTTTAATGAAATATTGATAGCTAATCGATATCGAATCGAATTGAATCGAAATCTAAATCGAATCGAATCGAAACCATAAAAATAAGAATCGAATCAAATTGCCAAATTGGTCACAATACCCAGCCCTAATGTAGGCTATGAACATACATTTTTAATAAGCAGAGGGAATTCCGAACATTAACCGTTTACATGCTTAGGACATTTGCATTGTGAAAATGTACAGTGAGACTTCAGGTATAAAAACACTGACTTGTTATGTGATGTTTTCTCAATAAAATCGTATAGTTTCCTATTCATTCAATGGAATGTATGCGAATACTAGGGAATACTAGTATGGCGGCGCGGTGGCTTCACTTTTATGACGTCATGAGCAATCCAGTTCTCTATTATAGATCAGTGGTTCCAACCAATCAGCGTCAGGGGTTTGGTGTTGTGGACTTTCCTACTGGTGCAGGGATGTGAGGGAGGTGGAGCGAAAGTCCACAACACCAAACCCCTGACGCTGATTGGTTGGAACACTGTTTGTTTATCTGTGGAAAGGTTGGTAGTGCCGATTGTTTTTTTGGCATATCTCGGACCCTAGGCTGACCAGAGAGACGCGTTTTTTTCACAGACAATTTATGGGGCAGGCAGCGAGCGGATCGTGAAGAAAGCTCAGCTGAATTTGACACTTTATGTTTCAGGCTAGAAATCGCTGATACAACCTTTAAGTGACCTCACCGATAAAAAATAACGTTAGTTTTCTTCCATTCATCCATTGACAAATTGCCAGCAATATTTACAAAACTATAAAAACCTGTCATCTAAACATAAAATGTGATTAAAAGCGAAAACTTTATTAAATAAGAGCTAAAGTCTATCTCTACCCTACGTTAGCCTAACGGTTGAGATGCTAACGGACTTTTTCAGAAGACACTAAACCATTTCTTTAAAGTATGTATTCAACAGAAACGTGTCAATTACATGTAAGAAAGTGTTAGAAAAAGTTGTATGTATTATTTGTGTAATTTTAGGGACAAAACTTACCTTAAAACAGTGTGACAGGCGGAGATCTGCTCAGCTTGTTGGCTGAGTTGCTGCTTGTTTCCATGGTAACTAACCGCTCCAGTTTAAATGCAACTGAAAAGTTCGACGCGCATGCCCGTTTAGAAATGCAGCGTTTACATAAATACATACATGAAGTACAACGTTACATACAGATGGATTGAATTATCAGAATGATAGATAAAATGTCCTGAAACATGATGACTTTTTGTGTAAGTGGATAGGCCAAATGTAGGTAATCAAACTGTAAATGGAATAGCTTTAGAATATGTATTTCTTTCTTTCTTTCTTTCTTTCTTTCTTTCTTTCTTTCTTTCTTTCTTTCTTTCTTTCTTTCTTTCTTTCTTTCTTTCTTTCTGTCTTTATTTAACACATTAAAAACAAACGTACAGTTGTGGCACGGTAGTAATTTACTGTCATAATATATATATATATATATATATATATATATATATATATATATATATATATTAGGGCTGGGTATTGTGACCAATTCGGCGATTCGATTCGATTCTTATTTTTATGGTTTCGATTCAATTCGATTCGATTCGATATCGATTAGCTATCAATATTTCATTTAAAATGTTAGTTTTGCAGACATGGGATCCATATTTTGATAGAAATGCTGGTAACTGAAACTCTCGTACTTACAGTTTTTCTCAATTGCTTAAACACATTTCTTGAAATTATGCCTCTTATTTGCGAAACTCTAAACACAAATCCACAACTCCTAACTCATTTCCCCAAACTTCCTATATTGAGGTCAAAATGAAGCTCTCCACTCAAAACAATTCAATCTTGCTGAAAAACCAAACTTTGCTTTCAGACATGACACACAAATCCTCAAAAACAAACACACTACAACACAGTTTTACACGCTGATGAGATAAATTCAAAACAATACTACAAAAACAATACAAATAAAAAACTTTTCACATGATGAACACAACAAATCTATTCCTTTGCAAGTGTTTTATTCCTTAATTTAATGTACTGTAGAGTACAGTACAAAACAGCAAAAAACAACAAAATAATTATTCGGCCCAGCATCCTGTCTTTGGTCTGGGACAGGCCAAAGAACCTCTTCAGCATTACAGGCTAAATTAGCCCTGGCCAGGCAGCAGGGGTAAAATCCTCTTGCATGCCTGATCCAACCCTGGCACTCATCAACTAAAATATATGAGACTGCTTGTCTTCTTGCCCTTGCTCTTCCTCTGTCTCTTCCATGTTGTTGTCGTCATCGTCCTCCTCCTCTTCCTCTTTCACCTCCTACTCTTCCTCTTCAAAATTACACATTACTGTATGTGGGATATTGATTGAAAAAGACTGGATAGGATTCACAGTTACACTTGTACTAGTGGTCTGACAAAAAATAAAAAAATAAAATAAAAGCACACAACGTCATTGTGCCCATATTTCTTTTTTTTCTGTTTCACAAAGGTGAAAATAAAAATAAGAAAGTCCACTGTCAGAATTTGTAACTCCTGTGTTGTCCTCTGTCTATATGCTTTCCAATGGAAGGTTCATGAGATGTACCTTTGATCTATTTCAGAGAACTGCTTTATCATTGGTTGATCTATATTATCTTCATTAGTGAAAGTCAAGATTCACTTGAATAATTCATGGCAAATTTACAAAAAGTCTAATAGAAATGTGTAGAATATATGATTGACAGTTTAGGACAACTAGATCAAAAAATTTGCATTTAGGTAATGATTTATACGATGAGCTAATGACTTGATGTTTTGAGGGGTAAGACTATTGCACAGAGAACTACAGTATATAATACATTTTGAGCAACATGACAATAGCAACTGAAACTGCACAAATGTATATTTCATTTCTGATCTGAGAAATGCACCAAAGTGACTGAGAAAAACTTTTATCCTTTTATCTCCATCGAAGGTTCTGACTGGTGTGTGCTAAATTTTGACTCCTAGTGTTTCCAGTTGGGTAATTGTGTGCTAATTGAGCTCAAACTTCGCAGACTTGAGTGAACAATATTGAATGCTTGTGCTTTCTAAATGACCTCATGGTGTAAGCACTGAGAAATGTAGGGATTTGTGTGTAGAGTTTTGAAGTAACAGTTCACCAAATATAACTCATGTGTCAAAGCAGGGAATAGTGTTTATAGTTTAGGGAAATGGGTGTGCTTTTTCAAAAATGGCGTTATAGTTTTGAAATTTTAGTTCAAAAGACTGGTTATAGTGTTTTAGCAATTGAGAAAAACTGTAAGTTTATTACTGAAATACACATCTACATTAATAATAGGGTGCACACAGTTGTTTATTTTAAACAACTTTTATTTTAAATGAACACTGTAACAAGAAGTCATAAATATGTGCATCCATTGTACACCATGTAAACAAACTGCAAAATGCACATTACTGTAAAAAAAGGACTGTAAATGTGCAACAGTGAAATCTATTAAGAACTTCAAACATGTTTAAGAAATAAAACATTTTTCTAAATTCAAAACGTTCAAAACAGGCCCATTATAAAGCCCTTGTCTGCGTATACAAAGCATTCTAACTGTCCATAAAACTAACAGTTCTTAACTACAGCCTTATCATTTTTGATAACCAGATTTTTCTGCAAAAAAAGCAGCTGATCAACATGTTCTGATAGCTCCTTTGCGCTGTGATTAGATCACCAGCAGTTGAGAAAACTCTCTCAGCAGGAACACTAGTGACACCTTCAGGACGAGAGGGGAATATTCATATCCTCTTACATGAAGCACCTGCATTAAGAATCGATTCGGGGATTTCCCGAATCGATATCGTTGCGTTAAACTGAAGATCGATTAAAATCGGAGAATCTATATTTTTTACCCAGCCCTAATATATATATATATATATATATATATATATATATATATATATGGGGATTTGTCTTTACCAAAGCCGCCTTAACCTAATGGGAGGCCCCGGGGCTGAGAGGTTTTGTAGGCCCCCCAAATCCCCCCGCCATCCACTCAATTTAGTCTCGTTTTAAAATGGTGTAATCTACATCATAAAATGCATTAGTTTATTTCAAGACCTGGCAACAATGTGAGTTTTCCTTCTTTGTGCCAGAAAACACCATAATATTGTTATTAAAATATCACTGAGCCCTCTTGAGCATAAACACAAGACACTTTATTTATCAACAAAGCAACTTACATTGACAAAAACCAAAATGTGTGATTTTAAACACTATTATGAAAAACTGATATAACTGATATAACTCCCCATTACTGAGTTTGCGTTTGAAATGCATTTTTGAGAAAAATCTTCTCTGCTGTTTATATTTGCGTTCCGATGCTGACACGTCCGCATTTTTATTTTGACAGACCTTCGGTCCCATTTTCGCCCAATAAGCCCGCACTTGTGGGTCAATATTATTTCCCCAGCGGCCCGGGTCACTGTTATTATGGGTCATCATCCTCTCTCTGAGACTCACCCGCACCCCGCTCCTCCTCCTCCCCTCTATTGATGCTGCTGGCAGTCCCCTGCTGTTCCTCGTCCACCTGCGCGGCGGTCGCGGCCTGCACCTCCTCCGCTCCCTCCGGTGTGTGAAGCGATGTTTCTCCAGTGCTGGATGCATCTTCAGTAGCACTAGAGGCTGGTTTAAAAAATCCGGTGAGCTTTGGGATGCTCTTTAGCAGAGATTTTTCGCGCAACTCCTTCTTAATAAGGTTTTTTCTTTTCTGGGCACCGCTCTCAAACTTCTGACTCATTTTTTATTTTGATCACCGCTCTCAAACTTCCGACTAAATTAATGACACGGACACACCCAGTAGCGCAGGAAAGGGAGACCACCCCTGGTGGTGGGCTGTCACATGTCACTTCACCTGTCACGGGGGAGCTGTCAGTCTGACTGACTAACATTGTAAGCAACTATATAGACATTCAGATAATAGCTTTAGAGCCTTGAATACGAGAAAAAAAAAAAAAAAAACCGACCATCGGAGGCCCCTAAACTTGCGAGGCCCCTGGGCTTCAGCCCAGGTAAGCCCGTGCATTAAGGCGGCCTTGGTCTTTACTATTACTCAGTCACTGAATTGCTGTTATTTTTATTTTACTGATATTTTTACACAGAGGTTTTTTGCAAGGTTGTATTTGGGTACTTTCATAGGTCTATAAAACGTCTTATTCCAACGTGCATATTACCTTATTTTAACGCCTGGATAAAACGTACTCGCCATGCTAACACACGACGTAACAGTTACGTAATGTGTTGGTCATTTTTGGTCATTTCATGACTTACCAATTGACAACGTAACTACGACGTCGCATGCCCGTAAATTTATTACCATCAAATGACCAACTCACAACATCGTCAGTACGTCCTCCTAACGTCGTGTTATTACCAAGGACGTCCCAGATACGTACTCTATTGGTAATATATTGGTAACTTTATGACTTACTGGCAACGTAACTACGACGTCGCATGCCCGTAACTTTATTACCATCAAATTACCAACTCACAACGTCGTCAGTACATCCTCCTAACGTCGTAATATTACTTAGGACGTCCCAGATACGTATTCTATTAGTAATATATTAGTAACTTCATGACTTACTGGCAACGTAACTAGGACGTGGCATGCACGTAATTTCATGACAATCATTTACACATTCTTTATATGCTCAGATTACCATAATTTGCTATTTAAAAAGTGTAAATAAATGTCAGACACAAGATTGAAAGTTCCCTTATTTAAGATAAAATGTTCTCTTCACCAAGTCGGAATATTGCTTAATATAGAGTCTGGGAACGTGACGTCAGCAACGCAATGCATGTTGGGAATTTAGGTAACGGATCTGCGGTGAACACTGTGTTTGATTGTGATCGTGAAGTTTTAGTCTACTTTACTCTGCATAAATAATAATTTTTGGTGAACTATTGTTGTGTTGTTAATTGCCACAGTCTCACCGATTACCAGCATGTACTGTCAAATGTTTGATTTTCCAGCTTTCCAGCTTGGACAATCACCTTGGATCCCAAGTGTCCGAGTTAACAAAACGGCGTTGCATGGCGTGGGTACAAGCAGTTAGACGGAAAAGCATTAGTTGACTAATATGTGCCCCAGCGTTGTTATGAAACCATGAATTAAGAAATTAATGCTGTCAAATCAGTTGCTCTCAAGGAATGTCATCCAACATAAACTTTTCTGTGTAAAATGTTCATGTATTGCGTGTATTTATATGTATATACACATATTTATAAAATGTAAATTATTTATATATACACTAGTTAACATTTGAAGTGGATCGAAAGCTTTCATCAAAGTTGTCATAATAAAATCATGTGTTAGGACTTTAACTTTTTTGATCCACTTCGAATGTTGACTATATGTATATATATATATAACACGTATAAAATATACACATGTATGTGTACTTATACATAGACAAACAATGTTTTACAGCCTTCAGTTATGCCGCGTTTCAGGCAACCCGTTACCTGTGTTTTTCCAGCCTTCTACCGGTGAAAGTTCACTGGAGCAGCAGTCAACCTGTGATTTCCTATCTGTGAACTCGTACTAACGTTAGATCAACATACTCCCAGTTCTGAGCTCTGATATACGGTGCGTTGTTTATGCAAGTGGTACATCGTGGAAAAATAGTCTTTAGGACAATATAACGTTGCATTCAAATTAATAATAATAAATGCGCTCAGACAGTTTGGCACGACTTGCCTGGAACGCAGCATTAAACATGCATTATCTGTTTTGCATATTGAATACCACGTTGCAGCAATAAATTGAAAAAAAACGAACATTTCTATATCCCTTTATTTGTGGATAACACACTGATGTAAATGTGCACAGTTCACAACATAAGAATCAACTAAATTGAAAAGTTCAGTTCCACTACTACTATAGTGCAAACACAACAGGTGTAAGATGTAACAGTGCTGTAAACTTTAAGTCTCAAGAACACAGGTAACAATGCAGTAGGTAAAACGGCAAATAACACTACAAACAAAGTAGGAAAACACCATCTGGGAATGTTACGTGCGTTAAGGCGGTAACTCATTTAGATCGTCCACCACTCTTTATGCTCGTAAGGATCGAGCCGTTGATTATTTTTAGTTTTTCTAAATACCTCAGCTTTGACACTTCATTGAGCTTTTCTCGGTATGGAAGATTTAGCTTTTCCTCGGATCTATGCATTGTTTTTTTTTTCTTTTTAATAGTTGCCTACTATCTTGTAATACTGACGGCTGACGACGTTACATAAAACATGGCGGCAACTACCCATAATTCTACGCGCAGTGACGTAGTTGGCCAAGCTCTATACAGTACAGAGATTTTCTGTGCAATAATGATGTTGTTTTATATATACACAAATGTAGGTTTGTAAACGTTTCTGCTTTTTTATAGTATTGTTTAGAATTTTATTTCAATCCATAAAATATTTTGAAAACGAAGAGCGATATAAAACTAATTACATTTGTGTTAATAATTTGCTTTTTTAAATTATTTTAATTATTATTTTATTTTTATTTATATTAGTATAATTTTGTTTATTATATATGCTGCTTGGATTTATTGTTAATGTATTTAACAATGAAAAGGTTTAATAAAGAAAGTGATTTTAAAAAAGCTAATTATAGTGACGTCGATCACGTGACATACGTGCGCGCCTCCACCACAACCTATGACCGCAACTGACACTCCGCTCGCACAGGATGTTCACAAGAAAGGAAAATACACTTTCTGAGACTTGAAACTTTTTATTTCTTAACTAGTTTTGAAAATAACGTTGAAATAATGACACAGAATGGGCAACACCATATCTTCTGCCGCAGATACAGGATCAGGACAGCGCGTTTGTCTGAGGCACTTCTTTTTAGCTACTTCAGCTGTGTCTGACAGAACAATTCGTCTTTCTAAGGTGAGTCTTACGATTTTTAATAAATAAATATGTTTGTAAATGTATAAAATAAAGTACTTTAACTCTGTAAAATAGCTAAAACCACTGATCTATAATAGAGAACTGGATTGCTCATGACGTCATAAAAGTGAAGCCACCGCGCCGCCATATTAGTATTCCCTAGTATTCGCATACATTCCATTGAATGAATAGAAAGCTATACGATTTCATTGAGAAAACATCACATAACAAGTCAGTGTTTTTATACCTGAAGTCTCACTGTACATTTTCACAATGCAAACGTCCTAAGCATGTAAACGGTTAATGTTGGGAATTCCCTCTGCTTATTAAAAATGTACGTTCATAGCCTACATTACAGTCGCGTACATCAGATAAACAAACATCATATGATCTCAGTACAGTTATTCACGGTTTATGTCATTTTGTTGTTTATATTCGTACAGTAGACTAACTGCATGTTTCAACAATATTTAACAACGTTATTCTTTTTGAAGATTTGTTCGTTAAATTAATAATTAATTCAACATACACAGCATTTTACTCAGATGGAAACGGTAATGTTAGTAAATCATTACAGAATTTGCTGATCTGAAGAGTCCGAAATAGATGTTGCTCAAGGTACATGATTAAAAATACACACCATGACTCGGAGAACACCGCTGACTACAAATGGTAGGCTACGGACTTAAAGACATAAGCTTTATTTCAAAGACTTGAATTTCAATATAACGAGCAATGTAGTAACAGAGACTTGTATTGTATTATTTACTGTATAATCGAATCAATTTCAGATACTAATACCAGATATATGGTACTGTGTATTATTTCCTGCATAATTAGGTACATAAAGAAATATATTTAGTGTTGGATCAGTTAGGCTACCTGTTTCTGCAAGTGCGCAGTTGACACGCCCACCAAAACGATTTCAATATATCGCTTATCCAGCCCGAAAAGACCATAAACATTCCAGAAAACATCTAAATTAAAAAATAATTTACATACACATATCCTAAAAACTAATCCTGCGTGAAAGATACGCTTCAAATCGGGTGATTTTAGGTCAGCAATTTACATGTGACTCAATGGCGCTCTCTGCAGGTAGGGAATAGTAAGATGGCGGATCGAACACTTCCGGTGGCTTCACTGCCTAACAGCAGTTTAGAACGCAATGAGCAATCCAGTCATTATATAGATCAGTGGCTAAAACCCTTTTTGTATTATTGTTGTTGTTAATAGTACTGGTGGCGGTTGAGAGTTACCATAGCAACCACGGACACAGCTGCTGAGAGAAGAGGACGCGTCCGACATTTCTCTCCGTTTCTCGTCAGTTATACCAAAAAAGTTAAACAACTGCCTCAGATTGGTTAAGTAACATTATCCACTGTCTATTTAAAGTACATTTGTTAATATTTATACCTCTGTGATTATGGTATTATCTGAAATGTTTGGTAGCTAATGTTACGCTAGCATAGCACATCTGTTTATAATGATTGTGAACACGGAACGTCTTGAAGGCTTTCATTCATATTTCGCTGTATATCCTATGTTTTCGTTAATAATTTCAGTGTATTTTACTGTTTATATTTGTGTTTTTCTCTAAATAAATCAACTGAATTTATTTCGAGTGTGTATTCATCATTCACAGCTGTTGGAACAACCTTTACATTAGTTTGGTCAAATTAGGTCATTAATTAGACTAAACTACTGCATGTCCACCCATAGAAAATAAATAATAATACAAAATTACCAACTGATTACCAGCACACAACTATTAATCCACGACGTTGCCACGACGTCACAGTTACTAACTGGCAACGTCACAACATTACGTTGTGGCGACGTATAGGCACCTTTCACTTTTCCGGTTGCCACAACGTAACTGGTTTACCAACACATGGTCGCCATGACGTTGCTACGACGTTGCAGTTACTTACTGGCAACGTCACAAAGTTACGTTGTGGCGACATATAGGCACCTTTCACTTTTCCGGTTGCCACGACGTAACTAGTTACGTCGCCACGACGAAACTTTGGTCACCAGATTACGTTGCAGCTACGTAACAGTTACGTAATTTTGTTAGCTGGGCGGTTACTAACGTAACCTCGGTTCTCTCTAGAGAGGGAACGAGTACTGCGTAAGTATCTTACGCTAGGGAAAAATCCTTTTCTGCGAGATATTGAAGCCAAAAATTATCCTTAATTTTGAAATAATGTAAAGCGCGTTGCAGCAGCATACAGACATAGGCGAAACAGCTTGTGCGCCTATTGGCTGCTCTGCGGCAACTGCAGCAGCCTATAGAGCAAGGCCTGGCACGACGCCAGATCCAATGGGGGCATTTCGCGCCCACTGCGTCGCTTCCCGTCTAAAAGGGCGTGGTCTAGGCCTATAAAAACTGCTCACAGGCAGCTATTATATTACTAGAGAACTCACAGGGAGTCCGGGGAAGAGGGAGGGGCAACACCGCACTCTTCCACATAGTGCAGCGTCACTCAGACGCTAAGTTAACGTACATACAGGGCGGGTTACGGCCTGAGCTGACGTGGAAATAAGGGTCTTTACACAGTTTGCCCAGGCACATCTTGTGCTACTACTTTCACTGTCGACCCTAGAGCTGTGCTTAGTAGACGCAGCATTCCGAGCTGATAGCATCAGGTCAGACAACACTGATTATCTAGACTGACAGCAGCCTGGCCTGTAAGGCGGGAACCTCCAGGTTGTAAAACCTTATAAATGTAGACGGAGAGGCCAAGCCCGCCACCGTACAAATATCTTGCAAGGCAATCTCACTCGACCAAGCCCACGATGAGGCCACGCCCTCGTGGAATGTACTCTGACACCCAGCGGGCACTGCATGCCCTTGGAAGCATATGCCAGCGCAATAGCATCAACTATCCATCTGGATAGGCTCTGTTTCGACGTGGCCAGTCCCTTGGGACACCCATAAAACGAAACAAAAAGCTGTTCTGTCTGCCTAAAAGCAGACGAGCGAGACACGTAAGCTCGTAATGCCCTGACTGGGCATAGGAGGCTCGCGTCCATTTCCTCATCAGTGACCGGTAGGGCTGACAGAGCGATGACCTGTGCCCTAAACGGTGTGTTGAGGGATTTTGGAACGTAACCATGCTTGGGTTTGAGTATGACTTTAGAGTCATTAGGTCCAAATACCATGCACGTCACGCTCACGGAGAGCGCGTGCAAGTCCCCTGTGCGCTTCACTGAAGCGAGAGCCAGCAGAAACACAGACTTAAGAGACAGGTATTTCAAATCAATCGTCTGCAGAGGCTCGAATGGTCCACCTTTCATGGCCTCTAGTACCACAGAAAGGTCCCATACGGGGACTGAGGGAGGTCTGGGGGGATTCAGTCTTCTAGCTCTCTTCAGGAAGCGAATAACTAAATCGTTCCTTCCTATTGACTGACCTAGCATTGTCGAAAACGCTGTTATGGCCGCCACATAGACTTTGAGCGTGGACGGGGTTCTGCCCTTGTCCAGCAGCTCTTGTAGAAAGGAAAGCACCTCCGTCACACCACAGTTAGTGGGTGACGAGCCGCGGGCTGCGCACCAACCCGAAAACACAGACCATATTGAGGAATAGAGCCGTCTCGTAGAAGGGGCTCTAGCCTGCGTGATCGTATTTAATACTCCTTTAGGGAGTTCATCATATATTCGCTGGTGGCCCAGACATGAAGGGACCACAGCTCTGGGTGAGGATGCCAAATCGAGCCGCTGGCCTGAGAGAGAAGGTCTCTCCTCACTGGTATCGGCCACGGGGCAGTGCTCGTCAGCTGCATCAGCGCTGGGAACCAGGGCTGGTTTTCCCAAAATGGCGCTACCAGCAGTATTGAACATCCTTTTTCCCTGACCCTCTCTATCACCTGAGGTAGGAGAGAGACGGAGGGAAAAGCATAGAGATGACGGCGGGGCCATTCGTGGGCCAGCACGTCCCTGCTTTTGGAGAAAAATTCCAGACAGTGAGCGTTGTTCTGAGACGCAAACAGGTCTACTTCCGCTCTGCCGAATTTTTTCCACAGTAGTTGTACTGTCTGTGGGTGTAGAGACCATTCGCCTGCTGGAACATTGTTCCTGGACAGTCTGTCTGGCCCTATGTTTAGAAGCCCTGGCACATGCGCTGCTTTCAGCGAGCGCAGGTTGCGCTGAGCCCATACCAGGAGGCGTTCTGCAAGCCTGTATAGGTTTTTGGACCTGAGACCGCCCTGGCGATTTATGTAGGACATCACTGACATGTTGTCCGAGCGGACTAGTACATGGTTTCCTTTTATTTGGAGACAGAAGCGCGTCAGCGCGTTCTGTACTGCCAGCATTTCGAGGCAGTTGATATGCAGGAGCTTTTCCCGTTCTGACCACTGGCCAAAAGACGGTCTGCCCTCGAGCAGAGCCCCCCATCCCGAGGTGCACGCGTCCGTAGACACCACTTTTATTCTCGAGGAAGTCCCCAGGCTTACACCTGACTGGAACCAGTCGACTACTTTCCATGGTTTCAGGGCTGTGACACATTTCTGATTGACCGTGAGACGAAGCCGACCGGACGCCCATGCTTGACACGGGACGCGCGCTTTCAACCAGAACTGCAGTGGGCGCATGCGGAGCAGACCCAGCTGGAGAACTGATGACGCTGAGGCCATGAGACCCAGCATTTTCTGAAATTTTTAGTAACATGGTCGTGTGCTCCGCAAGCACTGAGCGAGATTGCGCTAGAATCAGCCAATCGTCCAAATAGTTCAGTATGCACACGCCTTTCAATCTGAGAGGAACGAGCGCTGCGTCCATGCACTTCGTAAATGTACGGGGTGCCTGGGACAAACCGAACGGCAGGACTGTGTACTGATATGCCTGGCCCTCCTTGGCGAACTTGCGCTTCACCAGCGCTTTGTTCATTTGCCTTAGATCTAGTATGGGTCTGAGACCACCGTCTTTTTTCGGTACCAGGAAATATCTGCTGTACAGCCCTCCTTCGCTTTGAGCTTGAGAAAGGGGCTCTATGACCCCTTTGCTCAATAGTTTCGCCACTTCAGCTCAAAGCAGGTGTGCTGCTTCTGTCTGCATCGTGGTCTCGACGCGCGCTGTATAGCGGCGCGGGCGTCGATGAAACTGTAGCGAATAGCCTCCTTTTATAATGTCCAGCACCCATTTCGAAACCCCTGGAAGCTTTTCCCATGCGTTTGCATGAATAGCTAGAGGTTGAATACGAAGCGCGCTCCGTTCGTTCAGTAACGGAGTGGTTTCGGTGTGCTGTGGCACAAGAGACGTGCTCGTGACATTCGGGGCGCGGACGCTGATAGCGGGAACTATTATGTCTGTGTGTGGATGTGGTTGTGTGGCAACAGGCACATTTAACACACTGCAAACATCGTTCGACTGCATATAGGGAATGCACTTTGGTTTCGTTTTTACAGAAACCTTGGGACGTGCATAATGTGATGTCTGTGGGCACTGTGAAGTGGGCACGTTTACCACATGTGAAGCGCAATCGATCTGAGTCGATTTTATGTGCGCGGGACCTGTGTGACAGGCTGTGCTTGTGTGTAGTAATGGGCACTGGGAAGTGGGCATGCTTACTACACATGAAACACCATCGGCCGTGGCCGGTTGTGAAGCGCAATCGATCTGAGTCGATTTTATGTGCGCGTGACCTGTGTGACAGGGTGTGCTTGTGTGTAGAGTTGGGCACTGGGAAGTGGGCATGCTGACTACACATGAAACACCATCGGCCGTGGCCGGGACACCAGAAAATACACTCTTTTTTGGATTTATCTGGGTAGCCGTGAGAACGGCTTTTGAGTACAGGCAAACGGGCGACAGAGCCGGTTTGTTGGCTGCATATAACACTGGAACAGTCACATTTTTTGGAACTGGACGAGCGAATACCTTTGGTGGGGGTCCGGCGACAGCGGGACTCGTGCACCGTCTTTTTCCTAGCTTTGCTAGGGCAGCTTCGGAGGCTCAGGCTTTAATTCAATTCTGGGCCTCGGGCCACGCCCAGCGGGACGGCGGCCTGAAGAGCGGGAACGTGGTCTCGCGCCTTGTGCTCGGTGACGTTGCGAAGGACGTTACGTGGCTGAGGTCGTGAGCTCTGCGCAGGCGGTTTCCCACGGCCGGCTGCAGAACTGGAGCGCTTTGGTAGGAAGTGCCTCATCGCCTGAGACGCTTTCTGTACCTCTGAGAATCTCTCTGCAAAATCCTTGACAGAGGATCCAAACAGGCCAGCGGGTGAAAGTGGAGCGTCGAGGAGCGCGGTGCGTTCGGACTCGGCCATTTCAGAAAGCGTCAGCCACAAATGCC
>NC_133371.1:21388929-21474084 GCF_049309525.1 Garra rufa | reverse complement strand
GGTGACGTCAGCGACCAGGAAGTATAAAGCACGTGCGTTTGAAGCCAGCTGAAGCTTTTGTCATTCAGCGAGAGTGCTCTGCGTCTGTCTGTCTTTTCATATTGCACACATTTTATTTGAGCAATATGACAACCAAAGGGGGAAAGAAAGTGTCTCTAGCGGTTCAGCAGCCACATAGACTGTGTGTCCCTCCCTGCCAACGCTTCATTGTTGGTGGGGACACACACAGTCTATGTGTGGTCTGCTTGGGAGCGGAGCACGCACAGTCAGCCCTCGAAAAGGAGGGGGCTTTCAGCAGCGTTCCCCGTGGGTCTGGCCCCGCTTCCGCTGAGGCGGAGCGGCAGCTGCACTCGTGGGGCTCGCAGCTCGATCTACTGGAGGGTATGGAGACGGGTGAACCCCTATCTCCTCCCTCGCTCTGTGGATTGAGCGATCTCCTCTTGGATGTGGAAGCCCGCACTGCCGTTTCTTCCCCCCGAGAGGAGGTCTCAGGGCTTCTTCTGTCTTCCTCCGAGGAGGTTGATGTGGAGAGCCCTGAAGAACCCCAACCTTCCCCCCGTTCGCCTCACTATGAGGAGCTCATGGAGGTGCTGACTAGTGCGGTGCTGATCTCTTGGCCCGCAGAACAACATCATGAGCCGCAGCGAAGCAGACTTGATGAACGCTTCCTGCGGACAAAGTCAGCACCCCCTAAACGGAGCCTTCCCTTCTTCCCCGATCTTCATAAAGAAGTTTCCAGATCGTGGGAGAAGCCGTACTCCTACTGCCTCTTTAACCCCTCTGAAAATTATGGAAACGTGGGGGGTGCAGAGGAGTACGGTTACAAGACGATGCCACGGGTAGAACAGACGCTGGCTAGCTATCTGTCCCCTGGCTCGGCATCGTCTTTGAAGGCTCCGTCCTTGCCCACCAAGCCACTAAAAGTCACATCCAGCTTGATTGGCAAGGCGTACACGGCAGCAGGTCAGGCTGGTTCTTGCCTTCACACCATGGCAATTCTCCAAGCCTACCAAGCCGACCTGCTGAAAGAGTTAAGCGACGGTGAGGAAGTGAATGTCACAGACATGCGCCATACGGCAGATCTCGCTCTCCGCGCCACCAAGGAGACCGCCCGTGCTGTTGGGCGGTCTATCGCAGCCCTGGTGGCCGCGGAGAGGCATCTGTGGCTGACCCTATCCGAAATGAAAGAGAAGGACAGGGTCACGCTTCTGGACACCCCAATGCAGCCCACCGGCCTCTTCGGTGCCTCCGTCGACGCTGTTGTCGCCAGGCACCAGGAGGCCCATAAGCAGGCGGCGGCGTTCCGGACGTATCTTCCTTGCTTACTATAATGACAGCGCTGCTGCTAGCTCTTACCTCTCTAAAGAGAGTTGGGGACCTACAGGCCCTCTCAGTGGCCCCTTCACATATTGACTTTGCCCCAGGGATGGCCAAAGCATTTCTCTACCCGAGAGTTGGGTACATTCCCAAGGTCCCGTCCCTAGCACCACAGCCAATCATGCTTCAAGCGTTTTATCCTCCTCCATTTGTGGAGCCCGACCATAGGAAGTATAACTGTATGTGTCCAGTTAGAGCACTAGATACATACGTCCACAGAGCGGCCATGTGGCGTAAATCAGAGCAACTTCTTGTCTGTTTCGGCCCTCCAAAAACGGGGTGCCCGGCTTCAAAGCCTACAATCAGTAGATGATCATAGATGCCATTTCTACTGCCTACAAGTCCTCTGGTCTTCCATCCCCGTTGGGAGTCAAGGCTCACTCCACTCGAGGCTTATCTGCCTCCAAAGCTCTGATGGCAGGTGTCCCTATCCAGGACATCTGCAGTGCTGCGGGTTGGTCCTCGCCTCTGACGTTCGTCAGATTTTATGAACTCGACCTCAGAGCCACTCCTGGCTCCTTTGTCCTCTCGCCTTAGCAAGGCTAAGTTCAGAGATAATCAGCCCCCTCCCTAGCCAGGAGGAGACTTCTCGAGGCGCATTCTTTCTTCAGAAAGAAGAGAAGTCTTTTTCACCTTCTTTCTCCTCGAGTGCCTGAGGTCCGAGGAGTTTTTTTCTCCTCTGCGTTGGTCACAAAACGACAGGCAGTGGTAGAGAACTGGATCCTCGTGTCTCCGAGGATTACACTGCCCTCTTGTCCGTGGAATACTAGACAAAGGCTCATACCTCTCGCGTCCTGGCAAGGTCACCAGGCCGAGTCATTTCTAGTCCCTCTTGTTCTGGCTCTTCCTAGACAAAGGACTAAGACTCCTCGTGCGCCTGAGGGCCGAGGAGTACCTCTTGTTCTGGCTGGCGACCAGACAGAGGTCCACTACTTTCCTTGTGTGCCTAAGGGCCGAGGATCACACTGCCCTCTTGTCCGTGGAATACTAGACAATGGCTTATTCCCCTCGCGTCCTGGCAAGGTTACCAGGCCGAGTTTATTCAGTCCCTCTTGTTCTGGCTCTTCCCAGACAAAGGACTAAGACTCCTCGTGCGCCCGAGGGCCGAGGAGTACCTCTTGCGCTGGCTGGCTACCAGGCAGAGGCATATCACTGTTTTCCTTGTGTACCTAAGGGCCGAGGATCTCACTGCCCTCTTGTCCGTGGAATACTAGACAAAGGCTCATACCTCTCGCGTCCTGGCAAGGTCACCAGGCCGAGCCATTTCCAGTCCCTCTTGTTCTGGCTCTTCCCAGACAAAGGACTAAGACTCCTTGTGCGCCTGAGGGCCGAGGAGTACCTCTGGCTCTGGCTGGCGACCAGACAGAGGTCTACTACCTTCCTTGTGTGCCCGAGGGCCGAGGATCACATTGCCCTCTTGTCCGTGGAATACTAGACGATGGCTCATTCTACTCGCGACCTGGCTATACCCCCAGGCCAAGTCTCTTCCTGTGTTCTGGCGAGGTCCACCAGACACAACTTTCTTCCACCCTTGTCCTAGCAGACACTAGTCAGGGATTTGGAAATTATGGGGGCGTTGACATCTCGTTCCCCAAAGCGTTTATGACGCGGCTCGAGTTCCCGGAAGGGAACGTCTCACGTTACGTATGTAACCCTAGTTCCCTGAGGGAACGAGACATCGCGTCTCGGACCATAATTCCCGCACCCTGCGGCGCTCGCTTCATTCCTAAAGAGCTGCCGGCTGCTTCAAACGCACATGCTTTATACTTCCTGGTCGCTGACGTCACCGCGCCTGTGACGTCACTCCCGTCGTACGATTGGTTGTTAGACTATGACTCAGAATGCTGCCCGCCAATGGCGTTCCTCCAAAGTGTTTATGACGCGGCATCTCGTTCCCTCAGGGAACTAGGGTTACATACGTAACCTGAGACGTTTTGTTTTTTGTTTTAATGCTTTATTTAAACAGCAAAACAATAAAACAAACAGAACAATGACCACAGATACAGTCCACAAGTACATACCAACATAAACGACAGTTTAAACAAAAAGAAAAAACAACCAATGTTCATGATAATATTCCAAGGTTTTGTAAAAAGATATGTGAAATCCTGGGGCCTACATACTTAAAGAAAGGAGTCCATATCTGATAAAACACATCCATTTTATCTTTTGACCAGTAAGTTACATATTCCAATGAAAGAAAATCAAATATTACTTTATGCCACTCGGACAGTGTCGGGGGTTTATCGGAGATCCATCTAAGTACAATACTCTTACGAGCGGCATAAGTAAGGAGATTAAACAACTTTCTGTCAGAAAAGCTTTTTATATTCTTATCATCAACACCTAACAACAAATAAAGTGGATTCAGGTTGCATCCTGTATTAAATGTAAGACTAAGTCTTCCACAAATCTGTACCCAAAAAGCTTTAATATGTAAACATTTCCAAGTGCACTGTAAAAAATGTCCGTAAATTTAACAGTAAAATACCGTATAAATGCTACAGGAGAAAACCGTAATTAGTTTTACAGAGTAAGACCTTAAATTTAACAGTTAAAAACATATGAAAATACGGTTTATTGCAGTAAAATTAACAATATACTGTATTATCCCTTACAGAAAAGACATAAATTTCACGTTTTTTACATGTGCAAAAAATGTGTTTTTGGAACATTTTTGTGTGAAACCCATGGGATCACATGTGAAAACCCATGAGACAACATGATTATTATTATTTTGTTAAAAATTAAACCTGCTTGTTTTGATTTTTTTCAATGCTCTCTAAAAATGTCCTGAAGAAAAACATTTCTACATATACAAGCCTTGAGTTTTTTGTAATCTGTTGGAAATGTATACTTAGTTGTTCTAATAAAATATTGTATTGTAGTGTTGTAAAGAACAGTAAACATGCTTAGAGTACAAATCAGCCTTTAGTCAACATGTGCACTATTCTTATGTCAAAATTAGGTTATGTGTCCCTTCTAATTTTAATTCATGATACAAACCCATGTTTCCTAAGTTCTTTGTCCTGTGGAAATTTGTTAAGTAATGTAATTTCTGTGTTTTGATAGCTGTGTCCTGCCTGTGTCCAGTGTATTGTTTTGCTTTAATTAACAGTGGTTTTACTTTTTTAGGGTGTGTGAAACGAAGTATCTAAAATGTAATGCTCTGTTTTGTCTCTGCTCTCACAAATTAGTTTTAAGCATTTGAAAGATAACCATTAAGCATCATCCAATCAAGATAAAAATTGCACCTTGGGGAAAAAATTTGATTGGCTGAGTTCTCATTGGCGCGGAGCGTTTGCGTTTCAGCACGTCGGCAGTAGACAAGTGGCGAAAGATTCTTGCATTGACGGAGCAGAGCTACAAACTAGTGGGTATATAAAGTAAAATAAATATGTCTGGGCAAATTGGTAAGTTAAATAAAATCGTTTTAAGCAGTGTGTGGTTTTAAAAACGAGTAGCATGTACCCTGTTGACGGCGCATAAACATATCTTGGCAGCGCATGTAAAACTTAGATTTGCAAGCGGGATGTAAAACAGCATTTAGGTGTTTAAAACGACTGTAGGGATTAAGTGCATTTAATTTAGCTCAAAGGGAATCGAATATGATTCAATAGGGAATTTAAACAAAGTGCTGTTCTACGGCTGTTCAGAGTCGACCCGCGATTCATTAAACAAGCCGTGTAACAGAAACTCTGCAATGGATATTACTATCCAGAATATAGTGAAATCGTCAGTTTAAGACATTAACTTGTAAGCACGAAACACAAGATACTTATCTTTTCTAATAAAAATATGATTTTATTGGATAAACCTAACACATACAAACTAATCTAACATAAACACACGCATTCACACAGGTTGCAGAAAGAGAAAGTGAGGAAAGAATGAGTTTAAAGGAATGAAAATATGAAGTCCCAAGTTTATAGCAATATGTGTAATTGCTTAGACCTGAACAACCATCAATCACTTAATTAGCCCTCGTATTGAGTCTCTCAAAGAGGTTATTACACTTTATATTAAATGCACCAGTTCAGTTAGAACATGGAGGTTGTACTTGTGTTGCCTTTTTCTGTGCCGAGGGAATTCCTTTCGTTGCGTCGCTCCAGAAAGGGGGGGTGGGGGGGTTTCCCGAGGTTGCTGATTGGTTGGATATGTGGTCCTTTGTGAAGTCTTGGGCGTTGGCTGATGATGCGGAGTTGTGCGCTGGTTAAAGTTCAGGTCGGCACAGACTTTTGGGGTCACAGCTTGCGGCAAAACTTAACTAGAACACGAAACTCTCAACGGAAAGAAATAAAAGAATTAAAGTAAAAGACAGAAGTGTAACGGACTCCTCATGTTTCCTTTAGAGGAGCAGCTGGCATGTAGGCCAGCGAGCGCTCAAAAGAACGCTAACAGCGTCGGAACGCGGCGGCACAAGAGAGTGAGAGTGTAAGAGTAAGAGAGCAAGAGAGAAAAAAGAAAGAGTGATTTGATGGTGTCCTGAGTATTTAAACTCAGCTTTTGGACACATCCTAAATGGTGTCTTGACCAATTAAAACATTGTCCTTAGTCGGGGTACTGCTGGTTCCTCCTCCCAAACCATAAATCACAATGTCATCTGATCCGTCCCGTGGTCCCAATTTTCCCGCTCTTGGCAAAGTTAAATTTGGACATGATTTTGATAACAAGACTAAAATACATTTTACAAAGAATTGAATTATAGAAACATTTCAAGAATGCAATTTCGAGTTCACGCATACCAAACACCAATATAAACCATTAAACTATTCAATAGTTATCAAAAGGGACAATAAGTGATTAAAACATAATAGGCAAATGTATGGGTTACAAAGAGTATAGGAAGTTATGCATAGAAATGATGAGTTGCTCATGAGTCCTTTTTATCATCATTTTAGGTGTTTATGTGAACAGGCAGTTTCCTGTGCCA
Source organism: Garra rufa (assembly GCF_049309525.1). Classification (NCBI taxonomy): domain Eukaryota; kingdom Metazoa; phylum Chordata; class Actinopteri; order Cypriniformes; family Cyprinidae; genus Garra; species Garra rufa. The sequence goes on along the minus strand of NC_133371.1, from coordinate 21,467,774 downwards.
TACTGTGGATGTAAGGATGTGTTCTGTGAGGGAGGAAAAGGTCAAAAGGGTGTAGAAAGAATTTAGTCTGTGTCCTGTGCGTGGGCGAGCCCACCAAGCACAGTCTCTACTAGTGATTTCCCTCATATGATGTTCAAGATGTGCATCTCTTTGACCAATAATCTTGGTTACTTGCCCCAAATTTGGGATTATCAACAAGGGTCCTTTTGTGTTAATGTTGCAAGTTCCTATTTGGTTAGGTTTGCTTCAAGCTGGCCGGCACTAGGGTGTCAAATGACAAATTTTACGACAGGGGTCTGGTCATGCTGGAGTTGCTGGAATTTGTGGAGTTTGAGGCTGTAGAAGTGTTTTTACTTCTAATTGAATCTCCTGAATTGTCTGATTCGCGCTGAAATCCTACACGGCAATAGAGTGCGCGTTTGTTCGTGTAGTTACAATGTTTAGCTGTTATTTCTGTGGAACATCAGTGCAAACCCTTAGGGGACATGTTTTACATGTCAAACTTCACTGTAATGAACCACGGTGCGTGTTCAAGTGTGGCGCTACAGATTGCCGCGATACGTTTCGTTCATATGGGTCATTTAAGGCTCATTTTTACCGTAAACATAACAAAGATTCATATGTCGATACTACAAATGCCCTTACGGTGTTTATGTGTAATATGTCTATGTGCCAGGGCCAATGTCGCAATGTCAAATCACTAAGGCCCCGATCACACCGAACGCGTTTTTGCAGTTGGAGGCGCCTCTTTTGAATGGTTTTCTTTTGGCAGGGAGCGTTCTGCGCGCTGCTTATGCGCCCCGGGCGCCTCGCGTTTTTGCAGGAGCGCTCTGAGCGCCTGAAGTAAAAAAAAAAATCAACTCTGAGTGGAAAAACGCCCAACGTCATTCGCGTTCTTTTCCATTGTCCAAACGAATGAATGGAGAGGCGGGCCTTCTGTTGTGGTGACGAAAGTTTACCGTTGCCTAAAAAGTCCAGAGACTGCAAGAAATGGAGGAGAAACCTTTGGTGTCTGTCCTGGGTAACCCGGAGCTGTATTTTTTAGGGTTTCTGCTAATATGACAGTTTACTTAACAGCAAAAAACTAAGATTTTAGAGCGCTCACGCTATAATCCTTTGATTTGACTGACAGGACAGCTGTTTTGGTCGTTGCTTAGCAACATAAAAAAAGATTTAGTGAGATTTAGTGAGACTGATGAAGGTGAAGTTCATCTTACAGAAAATTTCAATGACCTTTTTCTCAGAAATATTTTATATTACATGGGCAGTTTCTTCTGCCAGCATCAACAAAATATTGTTGAAGAAATGCAAAGCATACATGAACTAGGACAGACATATACTTTGAATAAATTGAGTGCATTCCTGAAAAGTGAATTAGAATTAACAGATGAGGTCATTGGTAGTATATGTGATGTTGTGAAGGAATCTTGACCTTTTCACCATTAGTCATGAAGGACCAATGAGAACCAATTTTTCAAGAACAAAGGCTTTTAAACAGATGTTCAGATACACAGAACCTGTAAAGTTGGGGGATGAAACAAGGTCACAGAGGTTTGCCTACTATGTTCCATTGAAAGACACTTTGAAACATTTACTGGAGTCTGACTTATGGCGGAATTGTGCTGCACAGGGTACATGCTTACCATGCATAGATGTGCTTTGAGATGTCAGTGATGGTCAGGTATACAAAAACAATGAGTTCTTTTCTCAAAACCCATCATGTCTCAAACTAATTCTATATCAAGATTCTTTTGAGGTGGTGAACCCATTAGGTTCAGCAAAAAGCAAGCACAAAGTACTAGCAGTATATTTGTCTCTGGCTAATTTACCACCTCATATAAGATCAAGTACAGACCACATGTCACTTGTAATGCTGTATCAAGAAAAAGACTTCAAACACTTTGGCCATGACAAAGTTTTCTCAAGGCTCATTGCAGAATTAAAAGACCTGGAAGACAATGGAATAACCGTGGCAGAGGAAAAAGGAGAAAAATGTTTTGTGCATTGCAGGGGACAATTTGGGGTCTCATAATATCGGTGGATTCACAGAAAATTTTAGTTTTTCTGAATATTTCTGCAGGTATTGCCGGATAACACGAACAGATTTTCAAACGGATCCAAATGCATGTGGACCTCAGCGCACTCCTGAAAACTACAAATCTGCAGTAGACATTTTACAGTCTGAAGAACAACAAAACGTTGAAGGTATAATATCTGAGTACATTTTTAATTAATTGAATTACTTCAATGTTTGTATGCCTGGCCTGACACCTTGCTTAGGCCATGACATTTTTGAGGGTATCCTTTCCTATGATTTAGCCCTTTACCTGAAGTACTTCATCAAGCAGAAAAAGGGGTTACCCCTTCAGTCGAATCACTTCGACGTTACATTGGGATCTCGCCTGAGAGACCGATCATCTCTGAGCCTCATTAAAAAGGCCAATTGAAAATTGGCGAGTGGACGTGCGCACCACTCAGTCAGACTTTTGCTTTCAGAGCCGATGTCTCGAGCCTCTAAACAGCTGATAAGACTTCAAGAAGAGTTCTTCAGAGTTCATGCTCCCTCCTGCTGGTGCGCTGCCAAAACTAAAAGAGTGTTTCACAGAAAGAGCATTGTTTGGCAGCCGCCAGCGTGATCCTGCGGGCGGCCGTTTTCACGGCCATATAAAGCCTTTGCATTTCCAGGGAGCAGCCCCGGCGAGTGCACGGTTGCCCCGCGGCGCCTCCCTGGGTAACCAGGATCACAAAAGAGCAATTTCTAGCGGCCGTTTCAGACGTTCTTTTCAGAATGTCTTTTCGGCCGTGCGTTTCTGGGTGTGGTAGTTTCCTCTCCTCAGCAGACGGACATGAGCGCTGCTGACAAATTTTACGACAGGGGTCTGGTCATGCTGGAGTTGCTGGAATTTGTGGAGTTTGAGGCTGTAGAAGTGTTTTTACTTCTAATCGAATCTCCTGAATTGTCTGATTCGCGCTGAAATCCTACACGGCAATAGAGTGCGCGTTTGCAGCGCCGCGCTCCCCCTGGTCCCGTTCTGACCGGACATGCATGAGGAGCTGACAAAATCGATGGCGGCTCCCTATTCATTTGAAGCGCACTCCAGCTCCTCTCCCCTCGCCACTCTCGATGGCGGGGCAGCCAAGGGGTACGTGGCGGTCCCCCGGGTCGAGCACGCGGTCGCGGTGCACCTTTGCTCGCGGGGCGCGGCCGCCTGGTGGGGCCCCTGCGCGTCTCCCTTCCAGGGCGTGTGGATTTTCTTCCGCCCTCATCGGCTGGGCCTTCCGCGCCGCCCGACACACTGCCACCGCCCTGCATGCCATGGCAACACTGCAAGTGTACCAGGCGCAGGCACTTACAGGCCTGCACGAGAGTGGTCCTGACCAGGGGGTATTTGAAGAACCCCGCGCCGCCACTGACTTCGCCCTTCGGGCCACTAAAGTCGCGGCGCGTCTCCTTGGTCAGGTGATGTCCACCTGCGTGGTCCAGGAACGCCACCTATGGCTGACTCTGGCCCAGATGGCGGAGGCCGACAAAGTTCGCTTTCTCGACTCTCCTATCTCCCAGAGCGGCCTATTTGGCGACACCGTGAAGGGTTTTGCTCAGCGGCGTCGAACGTACCGCCGGCCCCAAAAGCCTGCGATCCTCTGCCCATCAGCATACCCCGTCGAGATGCCAGAGCAGTACGCCTCCCCGTCATTCGGGCTGGGCGTCTCCTTTGGCGCTCCAACGGTTCAGAGGCAGACGGAGGCCATCCAACATATCCTGCCCCGCCGCGAAGTTACCATTCCGCCGCCGCCTGGGCCCCCGCCTCTGCCTGCCCGTCGCCGAGGGCGTCCCCCCGCAGCTCCGTCTCCTGCTGAGCCACACGATCCAGGCTCGCAGCCGACGTCGAGCTGCCCGTGGGAGAGGGACGCCGCTCGCCTCTCAGGGTCCTGCGAGGGAAGCGTCCCTGATGCGAGCACCCCGGAGGTGGAGAGAGCTACTCTGTCGGCACTCCCGCTGGAAGCAGGACTTAGCCATTCATTTGAAATCACAGAAAGACCCAACTTTCTCACCTCTGGGGCCCCGGCCCCGAGTTTCCTTCCTGAGCAGCACTTCCACTCCTCGGAACCAGACTCGGGACCGGATGTCGCCAGCGCGGGAACCAGGGAATAAGGTAAGCACTGCTTAGTGCAGTTAGACACTTCTCCAGGACGTTCATCCTTCTGGGTTTTGTCTCCTTCCCTGTCTTTCCCTAGGCTGCCCCACCACGGTCACGTCTAGGGGTGGGAGAAAAAATCGATGCATCGATGCATCGCGATTCTCTCTTCAACGATTCTGAATCGATTCCTAATATTTCAGAATCGATTCTGAGCTTTTTTTTTTTTTTCTGCATATGGCACGTGTGCGCGCTAGAGACGCGGCTGGCTACAGCGCACAGAATCTGCACTGTGAGACATGTGCGCATTGCTTGACAATGTGCTTCCATCCGCCGTGTTTTACTTTAGATATGCGTTCATTTCTGCCGTCTGGAACGCAAGAAACTGTTGCACTGACTCACGTGCGCTTTGTGTTTGTTCGTCCTAAAGCTCGATTGCGGACGCGGTTAAATGCACTTGCATTTTGGAATAGTTTCAAACGAAACTGTACATACAGTCAGTTATGTTTTCAGAGCAGGACAAAACATCTGATATATTGAAATAGATCTGTGCATCATTGGCGTTCCGTCCATATACAGTAAGCTGCTAATGCTCTGCATATCCAGGCTGTCAGAGAGAATGCGTTCACGTGTTAAATAATATAAACATGCTTATAAATGAATCCCTTATTTGAATCTTCTGGGCAAGCAGATTCTCCGCATCTTCCTCGACTCCTCAGAATGAATGCGCATTCTGTTTTGCTGGCGTGCGCGTGATTACATTCGTGGGGTAAGCTGTCCGCGAAACGCTCGCCCAAGCGGAAAAACGCGCTGTTGCTGCCAGATCCTGATTGCCAAAAATGTATTGTATTTTTGTATATTATATATAATATGTATATTTTCATAATTTCTCAACAATTCAAAAGTTTAAAGTCCACAGAAAAAAACAGCCTATATAAAATGGATATATATTTTTTTAAAAATAATAATAAACAGGAAAAAGAGGAAATATTAAAATATGATTTCGTCTCTGATTTTATTGGTGTCTAAATAATGTAAAGATATTATTATTTTTGGTATTACTGGTGGTTTTAGCACTCAGCATACCTGGTAAATAAAAGTGTCACCTCTCGCCACTGCTGTGCATTAGTTTGAATGAAGCCTGTTAAAGTTCCCTTTCTATGATCTCATCAGTAATAATAAAATGGCAGTAATGCTGAGGAAAAAAATCAAAACTATTGTCTGTAAACTTTCGGATACCTGAAGAAAACTTATTTTAAATAAGTAATTGTTTTAAAAAGTACCTTGCTTACATAATTTAAAAAATAAAGTAAAGTTGGCCCAAATTAAATTTGATATAAAACAAATATGAAAATGTAGCCATGTGCAGTACTATTGAAAACTGAGAATGTGACCATCGTGATATTTAGTTGTTAATGAAAACAGTAATTAAATTAAATTGAATCTTGAAACCAGTGAAGATTGACACACCTACTTTTACAGATTCCAACTATAAACAAAAAGCATAGAAACTGCAATTTTACATGTTTTTAAAATTGTAAAGTTGTATTTGCACAGCAGAAGAATTAATTGGGGGAAAAATGTAGATCAAGAATCGTTTTGGAATCGGATCGTGACTCCCAGAATCGGAATCGGATCGGATCGTGAAGTGCCTGAAGATTCCCACCCCTAGTCATGTCGGTCAATGTTCTCTTGATACCACTACACTGGTTGATACGGACGGTACGGCCCGGCTCCAGGCGTCCGCCCAGACTCAGAGGTACCCCTTACATTCTTTATTCGGCAGGCGTGCCTCTGTTCTGCCTGCGGAGGTTGTGTTCCTACTGGCGAAGGACGCGATCCAGCCTGTCCCTCCAGCCGGGACGAGGTCAGGATTTGACAAGAGTCCCGACTTCACGTGTCCAGTTAGAGTGGTGGGTTAACATCCGCCCTGGATGGAGCTCTGTTCCGATCCTTTCTCAGGCTGTCGGCACACATGCTCACGACGACGCACATACAAGTATGTTTCCGTCTCCAGGGCTGGGTCGCAGCCATTTGCCTGAAGGGCACCCGCTGTCGCGTCTCGATCTTTCCCCGGCGCACACCCCTTCTGCGGTCTGCCCCAGGGATCGAGCACTTCAGCGCGAGGTGCTTCCATTTGGCTAGTCCCCCTCCTTCCTGCCTTCTTTAGGCCATGGGAGCTCCCCTGTCCCCTCTTCGACAGACAGGAATTTGCGTCTTCAACCGTCTCTTCGACTGGTGCCTTACCAGCCCACTCGTGAGTTCCGTTGTGCGAATACAGGGACCTGGTGCTTCGGCACCTCCGTCATCTGGTCATTCAGGCCAACCGAGGGAATCCTTTTCCTCGGTCGGGAGCCCGACTCGGTCCACAAGACGGCCCGCCTTGCTACCAAGAGCGCGCAGTCAGTGCTGTAGTCCCTGAGCTAATCAGGCACAATACAGCGGTCCTCTCAAAATCAGAGGCTCCTGGGGCACATGACAGCTCTAGCCGCTTGCCGCTAAGCTTGTTTCATCTGAGACCGCTTCAGCAGGATCGAGTCCCATGATGGGCATGGCATCTCGGCTCACTCTGGACTGGCGTTTTCCTGCAGTATTGCCGACAAGTCAGCCCGTGGCTTACCACAGGTTGGGTTGCCATGTACGACAGAGGCTTACAGCTCCTCCCCATCTGCTCCCATGGAGTCCAACGTGGCAGATTTTGCTACTTACCATTCACTTGAAGCAGAAAAACTCAACCGTGCAGCCGGTCAGCTCCCACGGCAGTCCACCCACCTGCAGAATGGCGACTCCACCCCGTGACGCAGCTAGTTGGAGTTATATCGGTAAGGCCCAGCCACATCCGCTCGCCCTTTCGATTCCTCCCATTGCCAGAGTAACACTGGCACACAGCTGACTCCGGGGCCCAAGTACGCCCTTCTCCAGCGAGCCTCCTTGCGCAGACACTGTGCAAGTTCAGGGAGGACGAGGAGTAAGTCTGTAGGTTGCGCTACAAGGATGGCCCACCCGGACTTAGGTCTTAGTAACCATTCCCTCGCGGCAGTCCCTGTCGAGTTATCTGGGAATTTTGCACATCAACTCTGCTTTTAACTCGAAAAAAAAAACATCAGCCAACTACGGGGAACACAAGGAATAACTCCAGAATCACTTTCCAACTCTTGTATTTGGCAGTTTGGCAGGATAGACAGTAACTGTTCAATTTGGCTCAAGTAGGTAAGTAGATTCAAATAGGTTAATAACCTTAAAAGAAAAATAAACAAGAAAAATATACATTATTACTTCTGTTTAAATGTAAACAAAAAATACAATTTAAGTAAACTTTACATATACTATTGTTTCACAAACTCTCTTTTCTTATTCAAACATAACATTTACAATGTTTCACAAACAAACATGGTATATGCTGCGTTGTTCACTTTTATGAATATACAAAACTACAAAAAATAAATGCACTTAAAAAATAAATTACAGCATAACACAAGTTACTGTTCTCTCTGGTAATCTGCACTTTAGTAACGAAATAACACAGATTATGTGTGAAAATCAGTCTCCATATGATTAACGAGCGATATTAGCATACCATCAGTGTCCCTGAGATGACCGACAGCTGACGCGTTTCCCCTCACATTCGTTACTCACTGCAGTCTTTTAACTTTTCCACGTCGTCCTCATTAAGAAAGAGTTAGGTAAATCTGCATCGCTAACCCACTAAACCGATGACATCTCCGACTTCTCTGCACTGCCATTCTGCGTGCATTCAACTGCCATGTGAGTTTCACTTTCTTTTGTATTCGTTCGGCACTCTTCGCTGCTCTTCGACACTTTCCGCTGTTCTCCGCCACTCTCCGCTGTGCGGTTTGAATTCAGCTCCGTCATTCCGGTTATTTTAACTTCACACCTCCCACTTGAACTACTGGTTCTTGAACCCAAGTAGGTCAAACTTTCTTTTCCTTCTGCCTGTTCTTCTGCAGGAATCAAGACGACTAATCGTCTAACATCTCTGTGGAGGATGGTCGCAGGAATCTTGTTTGTCAATATCTTGGTGGCTGTCTTTGATTTGTCTGTGACTCTCCCTTGGTTGGGCTTTGTATATGAGACTGGGTAGTGTGTAAAGACTTTAACAAACGCATCTCGGACAACACCCTTGTGATCAGGATTGATTTTGACCACTCTGGCTAACTTGTACTGACTTCTTAGCGCATTTTGGTCAGCCAACCAGACTACGTCCCCCACAGCAACGTTTCGCTCTTTCGTGTGCCACTTGCTTCTCACAAACAAATTTGGGCCTGCTAACTGACTCCATTTCTTCCAAAATTTGTTAACCTCTCCCTGGATAACCTTTAATCTTTTGTAGGGATAGCCTACAAAATCAAAGTCACCTGGGTCTCCCTTTGGTCCTGACCTTCCTAACAAGAGAGAATTGGGAGTGATGCACTCTATGCAATCTTCTCTGCTCTGTGTTCTTGCGTCTATAGGTCTCTCGTTCGCTAGATTGGCTGCCATGTAGAGGAAGGTTTGGAATTCACCCCTTGGAAACACCATTGCCTCCTAAGTTGTGAAGGGCTCGCTTTACGATCCGAACAGCAGCCTCTGCCGACCCGTTCCTGTGGGGAGAGCTTGCGGGATGGATTTTCCAGTACCATTCGGTACCCCGTTTGGTAGCCTCTGCCTCCAGATTGGATTTCTGCAGCTTGTCTAAGAAGGTTTAGCTCCAATGAAATTTGAGCCTGGGTCGGACCATAGCTTTCTAGGATGACCCCTTAAGGCTGTGAATCTCTGGTAGGCAAGTAAGAAGCCTTCAGCAGACTGATCACTCACAACGTCAGTGTGTACAGCTCTAGATGCCATGCAGCAGAAAACAATTCCCCAGACTTTGAGTCGTACTCTTTTCCTGACTTCATCTCTTACCTTGTAAGGACCAAACAAGTCCAATGTTGTGAATTCAAAGGGTGCCGCGGGCTCTGCCCTCACAGGAGGAAGGTCGCCCATGATTTGCTGACATCTCTTTGCTCTTGCTTTTCTGCAAATCACACAGCTGTCTACTACCTTATTGGCTAGTCTTCGACCTTTAACCACCCATGCTTTCCTTCTCATTCTGAGAAGTGTACCTGCCACTTCTTCATGATTTGCATAGTGGGCTTCTCGGGCCAGTAACATGGACACCCATGCACTATCAGGTAATATTGGAACTGCAACCTTTTCCTCATTAAAGATTTGGATTCTTCCACCACAGACAAGAAGTCCTGAGTCTTCTCTGTATACAGCAAGCCTGTTAAGTGTAGTGTCAGGAAAAGTCACACCCTCCTGGGCTGCAAGAAATAACCCTTTCAGCGCGTCCTCCTGCTCCTTTACATTAAGCACATCTTTTCTGGTCTCATTCTTTGATGCAGCTTTCTGTTTCCCATCCTTTGGGTTCAGACTCTGAATCTCTAACCATAATCATATGGCACGCCACACCCAGCAGATGACTCTGACTAGTTTGGTTAGGTTACTAAACCTCTCCACATGCAGTAGTCTTTTAACAACCAAGTCACCTGATGTTCTTCGCACAAGCCTTGGTTTCAGTGGATTTTCATGGCTGTTTGTGTCAGGAGCAATATTGGATGAACTACACCCGTTCTCAGTGCTTGATTCACCAACACCTCCTTCTGTTTCCCTCCGATCCTTTTTTGTTTGAGCCCTTGTCAGAACTGCTGAAAATGTCTTCCTTTGCAGTTTATTAACTCTCTCCCTTGCATCAGCAGCAACCTCTGCAGCAGACTTCTTTGGCCACTCTTCTACTGGATGCCTGAGGAATTGAGGTCCATTCTGCCATATGGAACCTTCATTTAGATCTTTAGGATTGCTTCCCCTCGTGATGAGGTCTGCGATATTGGAGTCCCCTGGGATCCACCACCAGTCGCTCACCGGCCCAGCCTTTTGTATTTCCCCGACTCTGTTTGCGAAGAACGTTTGGTAACCGTAACTTTCACGTTGAATGGCCCCCAGTACGGTTTGGCTGTCCACCAGGTGGAACCAACACTCGACTTCCATCCGCCCATGCTTCTCAAAGTACCTTTTGAGACGCACAGCAAATACTGCACCACAAATCTCGGCCTTGATAGCATCTCCCTTCTGGTCCAGTGGTGCTAACTTGGCCTTTGACTCAACTAATCTGACATCTACTCCTTGGTTTGTCTCCCACCTTAGGTACAAGACGGCTCCATATGTCTTGTCACTACCATCTGAAAATGTAATCCCCCATGGTTTTCCTTTCCAACCAACTGGTGTGAGACTTCTGTGAAACTTCACCTGGCCGAGCTGTACATACTCTTCAAAGAGTTTGATGGCTTCATTCCTAAGACTTACCGAAAGTGGCTTGTCCCACGTTTGTCGAGTTAAGCTCCCATTTCCTGTCTCTTGAAATGCCTTCCTAACAAGAATTGCACCTTTTTGCTTGGCCGGAGTGACAAGACCAATTGGGTCATAGAGCCCAGCAACCTGGCTTAGCAGATGCCTTCTTGTCAAAGGGTTAGGAGTTTTCAGTTTCACTTCATCTTCAAGCAGGTTCTGGCCTGTTCTCATCTTCTTTCTTCTCTTTGAGAAGTTAATGGAAGTCATTATGTAAAGTTTGTCCTCTTCTACCAAGTATCCGGTGCCCAAAGCTTTGTTTTCCTCCTCTTTCAGCTGGTTTGGGAGTATGATCAAATGACCTTGAGTTTGCCCACCAGTCACTGGCCTCCCACTTTGCCCTGACCGAACCCATGGCTTGAGTGCAAATCCACCAGCAGTCAGAATCTCTTCAAGTCCATTCATTATTGTGGCCAATCTCTCCTGGTCATTGTGGGATGTAAGGATGTCATCCACATAGCAATCCTCCTCAAGGACTCTACATTCCTCCTTCAAATGAGCAAACTTTGCCAATCTTGCTGTCTCACGCATGGCTAATTGCGCAATGCATCCAGCGGGGCGATCTCCGATGTTAACCCTTGTGATGGCATACTCGCCTATTTCCTCTTCCTCAGTATCTCTCCAAAGGAACCTGTGAAGGTGGACTTCACGCTCTTCCACCCAGACAGAGTTGTACATCTTTTTAATGTCTCCGAGAGCAGCAAATACTCCCTTTCTAAATCGAAGCAAGACAGCTCTGATGGGGTTGAGCACATCTGGTCCTTTTAGCAGAAGATCATTCATGCTCAGTCCCTTGAATTTTTGGCTACTATTCCAGACCAGCCGCACCGGAGTGGTTGTCGAGTGGGGGTTTGGGGCCACCAAGTGGCTCACATACCAAATTGGGCCATTCCAACTATCAATCTCTTTCTTAGTGAGTTTTGTTGCTGCCCTTCTTTCTACCATGTCATGGACCTGAGCTGCATAAATGCCCCGCCACTCTGGTACCCTCTTAAGTTGTTTCTCTGTTCTTAGAAAAACACTTTCCACTCCACTTCTGTTGTATGGAAGAGTAGCTGGGTCCTGAATCCATGGATACTTTGTATCCCAATGTGGAGACTTACTGTGGGAATCCTCTTCAACATAGGTGAGACCTTCTCTTATGATCTCAAGTTCCTTTTCTTCCAATAGGGTCATCTCTTTCCCTCCAGGCTGACAATTTCCACAGCGACACCCTCCACACTTCGGTTCGCAGGCTGCTCCAATACTCTCCCACCTCCACCAATCAAAGAACTCACGATTACTTGCCAGTGTTTCAGCCTCTTGAAGTTTCTCTCTCTGGATCATCTTGGCGATACTTGGGGCTTCAGTCTTCCCAGAGACCTCCTCATACTTGGTTGCGGCTGCCCTCATAGACCGCGCAAAATGCGTCTTAGACTCATATGCTGTCATATCCACTACCTCAAACAGATCTGGGTGAGCCCCAGCAACAGTTTTCCCCAACGGACTGTCCCACAGAACGAGATCTCCCACAATTTTCATTCTTTGTGGTGCGAGTCTCCCCTCCCGATGGCTGATAAGAAGTTCAATTTTCTCTGGTCTTTTCAATTCTTCAAGGTCTGCCTCCGGAAAGAATTTCTTAAGCTGCTCTGGAGTTACACTTCTGTGGACTTTGGCAATCTCCTCTAAGCCGTAGCAGATCAACTGATGAGCCTTCTCCGTCCCCTTGTGAGTTCTGACTCTAATTCTGAGAAGGTACCTTTTTGTGCTCACTCTAATGGCCATCTTGCCAACTCCATGAACGACTAGGGTAATTTTCTCTCCTCTCAGCTTGAGTCTGTCAGCAGCTTCATACGTAATATAATTTGTATCCGAGGCCAGATCTATCAGAGTGCCAATTTTCTGTCCTGCATTTGTGGTTACCTCCATCAACATCATGATAACAGGGAGCTCTCTCAATTCACTTCCTACCAACAATCTCATCTTGTCCATCTCAGAACAGTTTTCCGCCTTAACTTTGTTGGTAAATGCACGTTTACACCTTTCTGCTAATTCTGGTGAGAGCTCAGCCAGAAACTCCTCTTGCTCATCTGTTAATCTGCTTCCTTTCCTAAGGTCTCTGCTGGTAGCTTCAACCACATCTTTGGGTTCCCCTTTTGGACAAAGGAAGTAATGGTGGTCTGATGATGCTCCTCTTTTGCAGTCTTTGTTCCTGCAAAGATAGTTATCGCTGCACCTGTCACCATCCTCATGACACCCCAAGCACCTTTTACAGGCGCCCAGTTTTTTAACAATGGATCTCTTTTCTGATGGTTTTAGTTCTTTGAACTTTTTACAGAAAAAAATCTTGTCTCTGTGTCTCTCTGATCCGCGTACAAGGCATCCACTCTCTGAAGACACTTTCTTTGTACTTCTGGTGTAAGTATACCTCTCAGGTTTCCTTTCTGGCTTTTCTGCTTTCTCTGAGATCTTGAGCTGCTCAAGCTTTTCGAGAATTTCCTCTTCTTTCTTTAGGAACTTCAGTAGTGCATCGAAGTGGTTCTCTGGTGTGATGCCATTTGCAGGTTCTGTCATGTAGACCAGCCATTCTCTTTTTATAAACTCAGGTAACTTGCTCTCAATGGACTTTGTTATAAGTGGGTTCTTGATTGCGCCAATATTTCAGAGATCTGTGAGATCTGCCAGGGCTTTTTCCACTGTTTGGATTAACTCTATAACTCTCCTTGGCTGATTTCCTCTCATAGCAGGAATCCTTTCCAATTCCTCCACAATTTCCATGGCAATTGTGATTTTATTCCCAAACCGGTTCTCTAGCACCCTGAAGATGTCAACAGCAGTGTTGTAAGAGGATAGTCTGAGCTCCTTAGCAACCTTATCATCAATGCTGTCCACCAGCTGAATCTTTTTAACCTCAGCCGATCCTGTGGGTTCCCCTTGTCTCTGGAGATTCTCCCAATCCCTTTTCCAGCGGTAGAAATCCCTCTTATTGCCACTGAATTTGGGTAAGCTTGTAGGTTTGATTCTTACCACTGGCATAATCTGTGCTGCAGATGCACTCACATCCATTGTTCTCATATTAGACTCTGAGGTGCGTGCATCCTCAGCAGCCCTTCAAGCCCATACAAATTTAACTTTTCTTGCTTCAAGCTCATTGCTAAACTCTTTCAGCTTCTGCAACCGACCCTCCAGCTCCACTCTTTCAGTTGTTGGAGTCCATCTTTCCCATTTTAGCAAAGCTCCAGTAGCCTCTTTCACCAGTCTCATTAAGAGTTCCAGCTGCACTTCATAACTTTCATAGCCGACGGCATCAACAGGTATGGTAGCTGTGTGTTCACAGGCTTTTTCTGCTGTGGAGACTGTGGTTAAAATCTCAGTTCGTCCATAACTTTTCCAGAGATTAGCTTGCACTAATTCGTTAACTTCCTCGAACCTTGCATCACATTCTTCCATGGTTCTCTTAAGATCAGCTTCTTGCTGGTCTGAAAGTATTATCTCTCCACCACCCTCCTGGTGAGCTTCCACCTCTGCCTGTAACCCAGCTCTATAATCATCATTGGTTTCAAAAACTTTTCTTGCTTCTGAGGAAAGCTTTTTGAACTCTTCTTTGAGCTCTGATTCTAACAATCGATGTGCTTCTCTACGGAGAAAATTAGCTTGTTTGGTAAAGCTGCTTTTTGCTGTAGTTCTCTCTTTTTTCAGCTGATCGACTGTTTTTCCTAAAATTTCCTCTGCCATCTCTTTTGGATGTTATTCTTTTAACTTGTCAGCAGTACTTGTTTCTGGACTTTACTGAGCCGTTGATCTCTTGTCCACACTGCTACACGTGGTTATTAACTGTCGAGTTATCTGGGAATTTTGCACATCAACTCTGCTTTTAACTCGAAAAAAAAACATCAGCCAACTACGGGGAACACAAGGAATAACTCCAGAATCACTTTCCAACTCTTGTATTTGGCAGTTTGGCAGGATAGACAGTAACTGTTCAATTTGGCTCAAGTAGGTAAGTAGATTCAAATAGGTTAATAACCTTAAAAGAAAAATAAACAAGAAAAATATACATTATTACTTCTGTTTAAATGTAAACAAAAAATACAATTTAAGTAAACTTTACATATACTATTGTTTCACAAACTCTCTTTTCTTATTCAAACATAACATTTACAATGTTTCACAAACAAACGTGGTATATGCTGCGTTGTTCACTTTTATGAATATACAAAACTAGTTTGTCATGCACTTAAAAAATAAATTACAGCATAACACAAGTTACTGTTCTCTCTGGTAATCTGCACTTTAGTAACGAAATAACACAGATTATGTGTGAAAATCAGTCTCCATATGATTAACGAGCGATATTAGCATACCATCAGTGTCCCTGAGATGACCGACAGCTGACGCGTTTCCCCTCACATTCGTTACTCACTGCAGTCTTTTAACTTTTCCGCGTCGTCCTCATTAAGAAAGAGTTAGGTAAATCTGCATCGCTAACTCACTAAACCGATGACATCTCCGACTTCTCTGCACTGCCATTCTGCGTGCATTCAACTGCCATGTGAGTTTCACTTTCTTTCGTATTCGTTCGGCACTCTTCGCCGCTCTTCGACACTTTCCGCTGTTCTCCGCCACTCTCCGCTGTGCGGTTTGAATTCAGCTCC
This sequence comes from Garra rufa, assembly GCF_049309525.1. Classification (NCBI taxonomy): domain Eukaryota; kingdom Metazoa; phylum Chordata; class Actinopteri; order Cypriniformes; family Cyprinidae; genus Garra; species Garra rufa. The sequence goes on along the minus strand of NC_133371.1, from coordinate 21,452,617 downwards.
GTCATTCCGGTTATTTTAACTTCACAGTCCCTCCCTGTAAGGGCACAGTTTGACACCGTAGACCTCTCCGGCCTTTCACAGGCCGTGATACAAACTATCACTCAGTACTGAGCTCCCTTGACACAGGCAGGCTTACGCACTGAGATGAGGTCTATTTGCTGGCATTCCTCTCGCTGAGAGGCACAGAGATACACGATTGCAGTAGTGCTTCCTTTCCTGCAGGAGAGTTGGAGCGCAGGCTGTCCCCTCGACTCTCGGAATATATGTCGCCGCTTAGCCGCATATCACATGCAGTAGATGGAGCAAGTAGGTAAGCACCCACTGGTCGTGAGGTCCCTCAGAGGTGCCCAGACCGCACCTCATACCCTCTTGGGACCCCCCGTCGTCCCCTTCAGGGCCGCGGGGCGCTCCATTGTAGCCACTGGCCTCAGTCGAGCTAGAATTCCTGTCATTTAAGACAGCGCTCCTGACTGCCCTGGCTTCCATCAAGAGGGGAGGAGACCTACAACCTTTCTCTGTCAGTGAAGCGTGTCTAGAAATCGGGCCCGGCTCTCACGCTACAACCTGAGACCCCGGCCCGGTTATTGTGCCCAAGGTCCCCCCCCCACGCCTTTCCGCGATCAGGTGGTGAACCTGCAAGCTCTGCCCTGGAGGAGGCAGACCCAGCCTTGCGATGTTGTGTCTATAAATATGTGAAAATGAAATCACTCTGCACTTCAGGCGCACCGAGCAGGAAAGGGAATGCTGTCCCCAAACTGAGGTGGCTCATTGGGTGGTAGATGCCATCTCCCTGTCTTATCTATATCAGGGAGAGCCATGCCCCTTAGGTGTTCATGCCCACTCCACTAGGATTGTTGCTTCATCCTATGCGTTGGCTCATGGCGCCTCACTAGCAGATATCTGTAGAGCTGCGGGCTGGGCGACACCTAATACCAAAAGCCTGACTGAGTGGTGCACGTCCACTCGCCAATTTTCAATTGGCCTTTTTAATGAGGCTCAGAGATGATCGGTCTCTCAGACGAGATCCCAATGTAACGTCTCCGTTCCCTCTTTCGGGAAACGAGGGTTACCTTCGTAACCTAGACGTTCACTTATTCAATTCTGAATAGACGCATTAAGAAATTTAAATACAGTGGCTCTGATGCGTTTAGTAAGCCATGTGCAGTGAACTCCAATGGAGTAAAGCTTTCTGGTCAGGCTATTCAGAACTGGAATTTTCTAAGACTTCTTCCTGTGATCATGTCTGACAAGGTGAAAGAGCCCACAGATGATGTTTGGCAGTTGACCCTTCAGCTAAAAGACATTGTGGAGCTGATTTGTGCACAGAAAATTTCATTGCCAGAGGTTACATACCTTGATGTTCTTATCCAAGAATATCTTGCTTGTAGATTTTCTCTCTTTCCAGGACATAGGCTAAAGCCAAAACACCACTACTTGCGATACTACCCTGCACTGATTTTAAAGTTTGGTCCTTTGATCAGGTTGTGGACAATGCGATTTGAGAGTAAGCACAGTTACTTTAAAAGATGTGCTAGAAACTTAAATAATTTCAAAAACCTGTGCTTCACTCTCTCTGAAAGGCATCAAATGTACCAGGCCTATCTGTCAGAAGGGTCAATGTGTGATCTAACTTTTATGGAAAAAAACAGCACTGCATTTTACCCAGAGCTGTATGGTGATTCTGTTAAAGATGCAGTGAGGCAGTTCGGATTTACAGAGAACAATACCAAAGTCTCAGCAGAAGTAATGTACAGGGGTACGTTATACAAAAAGGGCCAGTTCCTTGTGACAAATAATATGGACTCAATACAGTTTGGAGAACTTGCACTTATTCTCATAAAAGATGAAGTTGTTCATTTTCTGCTGAGAAAGTATGTAGCAGAGTTTATTCCTGCATACCATTTGCATGAATTGAAAAATCAGACTGAAATAATGCATTGTGTGAAAATCAATGACCTGGCAGATTTCTATCCTTTCACATCATATATGATGAATGAAAAAAGGGTCATTCCATTAAAGCACAGCGTGATGTCACACTGAACATGATTGCTGATCTAAGTTTTGGTTAATTTATAATTTATGTGAATTATTATTTTGGTTGTTTTTCAGAAATGGTTGATACAGAGCTAAACTCTTCAAACATCAGCAATGCCATTGATGCTGTATTACCTGAACTCCCAATTGCAACTAAAAAAATCTCTTGAGGACACCTTAAAGTCAATTGGAGTGGAATCCCCAGAAGACTTCAGATTTCTTCAGGAATCAGATCTGGCAGCTGTACTGAAGCCCATTCAAGCCAGGAAATTTATTTCTGTTCTAAAGGAGACCAGTAAATCCATGTATTTTTTTCCCCATTACAAATAGGGATAGTTTACCCTCAAAAATGAAAATTCTGTCACCCTTTCTCGCCCTCAGATTGTTCCAAACGTGTATACATTACTTTGTTCTGCTAAACACAAAGGAAGATATTTGGAAGAATGTCAGTAACCAAGCAGATCTCATTCCCATTTACTGCCTGTTTGGTTACTGACTTTCTTACAAATATCTTCCTTTGTGTTTAGCAGAACAAAGTAATGTATACACGTTTGGAACAATCTGAGGGCGAGAAAGGATGACAGAATTTTCATTTTTGAGGGTAAACTATCCCTGTAATCACACTCCCACACAACTGTTTCTAACATTGATCATTCTAATAATAAATCAGCCTATTAGAATGATTTCTGAAGGATCATGTGACACTTAAGACTGGAGTAACAGCTGATAAAAATTCAGCTTTTCATCACAGGAATAAATTCTATTTTAAAGTATGTTAAAATAAAAGACATTATTTTATATTGTAAAAACATTTTGCAATATTACTGTTTTTTTCTGTATTTTTAATCAAATAAATGCAGCCTTGATGAGCATAAGAGACTTCTTTAAAGACTATTACAAGTCTTACTGACCTCAAACTTTTGAACGGTAGTGTATTTATTACTTTTGTTACTAAAAGTAGCAATTTTGTTATTTGTTATTATTTTTAATTATTTGTTCTGTTTAATACATTTTATTTTAACAGTGAGGCAAAATATTATTATGACCATTAAAGTAATTGCTCAACTGTAAAAACAAGTTTGTCTGTAATTTACTTACTATCTTGTCATTCTAAATGAACACCTGGTTTTGAATAACAATAGGGCAACAAACTATTCCTGGTCCATCTAAGTAAGTACCTATGTCTTTTTTACAGCACAAATTTCTGAAACCCCAAAGCAACCAGTCTGTTCATCGCCAGGATCTTTTTTATCCCAGAGTTCTTCATATTCATCTCCCAGCACCTCCCCTTCTAGTGTGAACTGGGTGGACAGCTTTGAAGTCCCATGGAATAAGTTTCCTGAGCAATTAATGCAGGCACTTGAGAGACAGAAAAGGCCAAGCCCTCGGTTGCGTAGGGAAATGGTCAGGATTGTTGTTGCGGCAATGATGAAAGTTTGTCCTTGTCCAAGTAAGAAGAATTTAACGCAGTTCGCCAAAAGGATGGTTGCCAAATATCCAACATCTTTGCGAGATGTGATTGAAGGGAGTGTGATTGGTCCTGGATACTACTCCTTGGTCAAACAATTTCAAGCCAGGGTCGAAAATGCAAGAAGAACCAGCACACCAAAAATAAAAAAGCGCGTTCATGATACAGAGGAATGTGACACTGATGAAGTCACACCTGAAAAAAGAGCTGCAGTCCAAGATACATACGGCTGCATTAATTGGGAGGTGAAATTTATCCCCCTCGGTGAAACTGCTGAGAGTCAGCTATTGAAAAAAGAGAAGCTGAGGAGTCATGACTAGACTGAAGAGGAAGTGAAGATTCTCATGAAATCTACATACTACAGTCAACGAAAAGATATCAACAAAGGAACAGACATGAAAACCCTTACTGAAGAGTGGCCATTTTTGTTTCAGGAAAGTGGAATGGAAGTGCACTTTAAAGACCTCACAGGGATACCACTTAAAGAGACCTTCCTAAACAGCATTGACACAAAGGGAAACAGGCTGTTGAACTTCATGAGGAATGTTTGTGCAACCAGGAACAAGCGTGTCTTACAGGCTGTCACAAAACTTCAAGTTTTGAGAGGGCAGACAAATGGTTGCTCAGAGGATGTGAAAGACTTGATTCTTCTACTTCTCTCCTATTTTGATGAGAAAGAGGAGCTCCTTCTTCATTATGTAGAAGAGACGAGCCTTGCAAAGGATGTAGAGTTGGAAAACTTGCCTGTGACACCTTGCATCAATTTGTGGTAAGTTTACCTTTTATTCATATACAGTAGCACCCTCAAAGATTTAATGATTAAATGTTTATCTATAAAGTTGAGTTTATATATTTTACCATTGGTGGTCGGTGCCTCCTCTTCCGGGCCTGCTGGAATACAAAATATGTGTTTGAGGTGTCGTGTGTGGCTTGTCAAAATATTAGTTTCGCACGTTGTGAACATATGTGCATGGCTTATCATGTCAAAATACATGACCACTGCAGACATGTCGAAAAGGTTTAGGATAAAAGAGACGATCGCCTTTACAATATACTCGAAAGACACTCACTTAACCCTCAACTCTGATTTCCCAATAATATTAAGCAAGTATCTAGCACGAGCGTCTCTTTTATCATAAACCCCTTTGATGCATCTGCAGCAGACGTGTATTTTGACATGATGAGTTGCACATAGGTTCGTATGAGGCATGGAACACATATTTTGACATGATGAGCCACACAAATTACGGGCTACATACATGTTTTGGACACGCTTCACATCCCAGCAGGCCTTGAAGAGGAGGCACCGACCACCACTGTATTTTACATACTCCTTGCAGTGTATGTTTTTTTTAATTAGTACTGCCAAGATTAAACTGCACCACATAATAGATATTTTTACATTTATTCCACAACACAGACTAATAACTCAGTTTACAAAAATAATCCAGTTCAAAAGCTTAGACACCCTAGATGCCTTATTACTGTATGATGTTACCTAAACCATGAGCATTTCTGTGTTTTGTGATAATTATTCAGAAGTGTCTTGTTTAATCTGAGACATAAATCTTCTGAAAATTCACACCCGTCTTGCATATTATTTGCTTTTTGTCATGTTCTGCATATTTGGCATTAAAATAATGTGGACATTTGAGAGAGATAATAGTTGTGAATGTCCCTATAATTTTCCTTAAGTATTAAATATTTGGGTTATCTAAACTTTTGAATTAGGTTATTTTAGTAAAAGGAGTTAGCAATCTGTGTTGTAGAATGTGTAAAAATGTATTGGGTGAAATAGTTTTTCAGGGCAGTACTAAATAAACTGCAATTTGTCTGATAGTCATATAAATACACAATTACCTTGCTACATGTACATAACTTCATTGCATTGAAATGTATCCACAGGACCCTCCTGCTATGCTGCTGATCGATTCATGCTCAGTGTGGACCGCAAGATTGTGAATGATGACATCACAACATATTGGGTGAAATAGTTTTTCAGGGCAGTACTAAATAAACTGCAATTTGTCTGATAGTCATATATGTAAATACACAATTACCTTGCTACATGTACATAACTTCATTGCATTGAAATGTATCCACAGGACCCTCCTGCTATGCTGCTGATCGATTCATGTTCAGTGTGGACCGCAAGATTGTGAATGATGACATCACTACATTCATCGCTGCTGTTAGCCTAATGTTCGGCAGTTATTACTGTTTCAACATTCACTACCCTACTGAACTGGCGTCAGTGCTTGAATTTTTGCAAAGGTATGTAGAGACACCTAGGAGGGGAGGTTCACTTTACAGTATCTCACAAAAGTAAGTACACCCCTTACATTTCAGCAATTATTTTAGTCAAGTCAAGTCAAGTCACCTTTATTTATATAGCGCCTTTTACAATACAGATTGTGTCAAAGCAACTGCACAGTATTTAAACAGCACAATAGTGTGTAAGTAACGCATTATTGTAACAATCAATTTTCAGTTAAAGGCAGTTCATCAATGAATTCAGTGATATCATCGTCAGTTCAGTTCAAATAGTATACGATATCGCTGGAAAATGTCCCCAACTAAGCAAGCCAGAGGCGACAGCGGCAAGGAACCAAAACTCCACAGGTGACAGAAATGGAGAAAAAAACCTTGGGAGAAACCAGGCTCAGTCGGGGGACCAGTTCTCCTCTGGCCAGACCAAACAACAGTTTGTACCAATGTCTGATTGTAGAGAACTCATCAGGATCCTGTGGTGTAGTGCCAATGGCCGTCAAGGTTGGCGAGGTCTTTATTGATGATCCGCCTTGGAGCTCATCTGGTTGACATCCACGGCTATTGAAGTCATCTCTAAGTGGTGATCCACGATCTAAGCTGGGTACGGACTGGATCCGGGGGACTGGAGTGACCATCTGATCCAGATACAGGCTGGATCTGGTGGCTACGGTGACCTCGGAATAAGAATGAAACAGACTAATATTAGCGTAGATGCCATTCTTTTTACGATGCAACGAGTGCATCAGGTGTTATGGGAGGTGTTTTCGGTTCCAGTTGACCTAATTAATGCAGCCTAACAATCCTTTAACGGATTTGAATTATAGAAATGTGTTAATGATTTTATGTGTAAGCCAGGTTAAAGAGATGTGTCTTTAATCTAGATTTAAACTGACAGAGTGTGTCTGCCTCCCGAACAGTGTTAGGTAGATTGTTCCAGAGTTTAGGCGCTAGATAAGAAAATGATCTGCCGCCGGCAGTTGATTTTGATATTCTAGGTATTATCAAATTGCCAGAATTTTGAGAACGCAGCGGACGTGAAGGACTATAATACGATAGGAGCTCGTTCAAGTACTGAGGAGCTAAACCATTGAGGGCTTTATAAGTAATTAGCAAGATTTTAAAATCTATACGATGTTTAATAGGGAGCCAATGCAGTGCTGACAGAACCGGGCTAATATGGTCATACTTTCTGGTTCTAGTAAGAACTCTAGCTGCTGCATTTTGGACCAGCTGGAGTTTGTTTATTAAGCGTGCAGAACAACCACCCAATAAAGCATTACAATAATCTATCCTTGAGGTCATGAACGCATGAATTAATGTTTCAGCATTTGACATTGATAGCATAGGTCGTAATTTCGATATATTTTTAAGATGGAAAAATGCGGTTTTGCAGATGCTAGAAATGTGGCTCTCAAAGGAGAGATTGCTATCGAATAGGACGCCTAGGTTCCTAACTGATGACGACGAATTTACAGAGCAGCCATCTAGTATTAGACTGTGTTTTAGGTCATTACTTGTGGAGGTTTTAGGTCCAATAATTAATACCTCTGTTTTTTCAGAATTTAACAGTAAGAAGTTATTCGCCATCCAGTTTTTAATATCAGCTATGCATTCTGTTAGTTTTTCGAATGGATATGTTTTGCCGGGCTGCGAAGAAATATAGAGCTGAGTATCATCAGCGTAACAATGAAAGCTAACACCATGTTTCCTGATGATATCTCCCAAGGGTAACATGTAAAGCGTAAAAAGTAATGGCCCTAGCACTGAGCCTTGAGGTACTCCATACTGCACTTGCGATCTAAATGATACCTCTTCATTTATTGCCACAAACTGATGACGGTCAGACAAGTACGATTTGAACCATGCCAGTGCACTACCACTAATGCCTACATAATTTTCAAGTCTATTTAAAAGAATGTTGTGGTCAATAGTATCAAATGCGGCACTAAGATCCAGTAGCACTAATAGAGAGATGCAACCACGATCGCTTGACAATAGCAGGTCATTTGTTACTCTAATTAGAGCAGTCTCAGTACTATGATATGGTCTAAAACCTGACTGGAAATCCTCGCAGATACCATTTTTCTCTAAGAAGGAGCATAATTGTGAGGATACTACCTTTTCTAGTATCTTTGACAGAAAAGGGAGATTCGAAATTGGTCTGTAGTTAATTAATTCATAGGGGTCAAGTTGTGGTTTTTTAATGAGTGGCTTAATAACAGCTATTTTGAAGGTTTTGGGGACATATCCTAATGATAGTGACGAATTAATAATATTCAGAAGAGGATCTATGACTTCTGGAAGTACCTCCTTTAGTAGCTTAGATGGAATAGGGTCTAACATACATGTTGTGGGTTTAGATGATTTAACAAGTTTATACAATTCCTCCTCTCCTATAATAGAGAATGAATGGAATTGTTCCTCTACAACGCACTATCTGATGCGATACTGTAGCGGGCGGCTGTATGGTTACAATTTTATCTCTAATAGTGTCTATCTTGGAGGTAAAGTACGTCATAAAGTCATTACTGCTGTGCTTTTGGGAAATGTCTAAACCTGTTGCTGCAATATTTTTAGTTAATTTAACCACAGTATTGAACAAATACCTAGGGTTATGTTTGTTTTCTTCTAAGAGAGATGAAAAGTAATCCGATCTGGCAGTTTTTAATGCTTTCCTATAAGATAAATTACATTCACGCCAAGCAGTACGAAAAACCTCTAGTTTTGTTTTCCTCCAGCTGCGTTCCATTTTTCGTGCTTTTCTCTTTAGGGCGCGGGTATGATCGTTATACCACGGTGTTACACTGTTTTTCTTAATCTTTTTTAGGCGCACTGGAGCAACTGTATCTAAAGTGCTAGAAAAGAGAGAGTCCATAGTTTCTATTACATCATCAAGTTTTTCTGAGCTATTGGATATGCTGAGGAATTCAGATAAGTCAGGAAGATTACTTACAAAGCAGTCTTTTGTAGTAGAAGTGATGGTTCTACCGTATTTGTAGCAAGGAATTGAATTAACAGTTTTAGCTATCTGGATTATACAAGAGACTAGATAATGATCTGTGATATCATCGCTTTGCTGCAGAATTTCAACGCCATTAACATCAATTCCATGTGACAGTATTAAATCTAGAGTATGATTTCGGCAATGAGTAGGACCTGACACGTGTTGTCTAACCCCAATCGAGTTCAAAATATCTATAAATGCTGTTCCTAATGCATCTTTTTCATTATCAACATGGATGTTAAAATCACCCACTATTAAGACTTTATCTGCGGCCAGCACTAATTCGGATAGAAAATCAGCAAATTCTTTAATAAAGTCTGTATGGTGCCCTGGTGGCCTGTATACAGTAGCTAACACAAACGTCACAGGGGATTTATCATTAGTACTTGTTTCTCTGGATAATGCTATATGAAGCACCATAACTTCAAACGAGTTATAATTGAAGCCCGTTCTCTGAGAGACATTGAGAATACTGCTATAAATAGTAGAAACACCTCCTCCTTTACCTTTTAGACGCGGTTCATGTTTATAACAGTAATCTTGGGGGGTGGACTCGTTTAAAATAATGTAATCGTCTGGTTTTAGCCAGGTTTCTGTCAAACAGAGCACATCTAGGTTATGATCAGTGATCATATCATTTACAAAAAGTGCTTTCGTAGAAAGGGACCTGATATTCAATAAGCCAAGCTTTATCAATTGTTTCTCTGTATTATATATATTTTTTATTTGTTGAACATCAATTAAATTGTTAGTCTTGATTTGATTCAGGCGTTTTTTGTGTTTTCTAGCTCGGGGAACAGACACAGTCTCTATAGAGTGATATCTAGGTGAAAGGGTCTCTATGTGCTGAGAATTAACTGATTTCTGTGACGTGAGGCGGCTAGCAGATGGTCGGTTTAGCCAGTCTGTCTGCTTCCTGACCTGGGCCCCAGTGAGTCAAGTGCAAACTCTAAGACTATGTGCCATATTTCTAGATAGAAGAGATGCTCCACATCCGGAGGGATGAAGACCATCTCTTTTCAACAGGTCAGGTCTGCCCCAAAAGCTTGTCCAATTGTCTATGAAACCTATGTTATTTTGCGGGCACCACTTTGACATCCAGCCATGGAGTGACCACAGTCTACTGTGAATCTCGTCACCACGATAAGCCGGGAGGGGACCAGAGCATATTACAGTGTCTGACATCGTACTTGCAAGTTCACACACCTCTTTAACATTATTTTTAGTGATCTCCGACTGGCGAAGTCGAACATCATTAGCGCCGACGTGAATAACAATCTTACTGAATTTACGTTTAGCATTAGCCAGCACTTTTAAATTTGCCAAGATGTCAGGCGCTCTGGCTCCCGGTAAACATTGGACTATGTTGGCTGGTGTCTCTATTTTCACGTTCCGTACAATAGAATCGCCAATTACTAGAGCACTTTCATCAGGTTTCTCAGTGGGTGCTTCACTGAGTGGGGAGAACCTGTTTGATGTTCTGATCGGAACGGAAGAGCGGTGTTTTGACCCGCGACTATGCCGCCTCACAGTCACCCAATTGCCCTGCTGCATGGGCGTTGTTACCGGAACCGAACAATGTACAGGGCTTTCTGAGCTAGTCACATCCAAAACCGTATCTAAGGCCCTCACATTCTTACTATCCTCCATTAAAGTTTGGATGCGTGACTCTAGTTCTGAAATCTTCTCTGTCAGCCTGACTATATTCCTGCATTTATCACATGTATAAGGCTCACTGCTGACAGAGATAGATAAGCTATACATGTGGCAAGCAGTGCAGACTACAATTGTAGGAGAAGAAGCCATTACTCACCGTGATTGTAGAATGATTTCAACTTACCAATGTTGTTAGAGTTCCTGAAGAACAGATCAGGGGGAGAAAAAACGGAACGGAACCGGCTAAAAGAGTACTAACGATATTAAACACGAGAAAAAATAAATAAAAACGTGAATGGAACGCAGATGGCAAGTTAACCGGCCAGCGCAATGCTAAAAATAGTAAACAAGAGTTAAAAGCGTGAATGGAGTGCGAGCGGCAAATTAACCGGCTATGGAATGCTAACGTGCTGCACTCGTGATTATAGAGTAAGGCGAACAATCAAATTAGTCAGATTAGTTTGATGGATAAGACCAGAAATTAAATTAAGCTATTTCTATCAATTTAAAACGGCAGAATTAACAATAAGATAGAGAATCCAGTAGAAAATCCAGTAGAAAAACGAAGCTGCAGAGAGCTAACGTTACAAACAAACAGACCACACTGCAGCAAGGCAAACAGGAAGCAGGGAAACAGCGAAACAGCGACACCCACAGGACAGGAGGAGCAACAAAGTTGGTTCAGGCAATGAACAAAGTTGGTTCAGGCAATCAGGCAAGTTGGTTCAGGCAATTTTAGTATATCTTCTTAAGGGACAATACTATAGAAATGCAATATGGGTATATTTTAGAGTAGCCAGTGTGGTGTTTGTATTGCAGTATATATGTCCTGTCCACTGAAAATAACTTAACATACATCCATTAATATCAAAATAGCTGGCAACAAAAGTGAGTACTAGGGGTGTGCAAAGCAGCCGGTATTTGTATCTGTATTTGTATTTGTTGAGGGGGAAAAAGTATTTGTATTTGTATTCGAATAAAATTCAAAATAGGTGTAATTTAACAGTTGTTTTTTTTTTTTTGTGTGCGTTACACTTCTAATTTACGTTATAGTGTAAGTATTTTTTTAATTTTATCCATTATAATAATTATGGATATGCAATATTGGTTGATGTTTTTGAACATGTAACAAGGAACGTCATTGAAAATAAAATAACATAACAGCATTACCTCATCCATGGTTAAACCAACAACTAATAAAATACCATTGCAGTGGTACCATACCACAAATACCATACCAGTACAGTGGTCAGGGTCATAGAGAGGGTTTTCCAAGGTGGGTTACACTCGGATCAAGCCTCACAAGGGTTGATCAAAGAAGCTCATCATCAGGTGCCTTGTTGCAGTGTGCAGCATATGGTGTGTGCACTGACAAGCTGACCACTTCTACAACCTCTAAAGCAATGCTGGCATGCGTCTGGTTTTTGAAGCCAACTTCTGAACCTGACTCAAAGGATGAGGACTCAACTTCTTTGATCAACCCTTGTGAGGCTTGTTCCGAGTGTAACCCACCTTGCAAAACCTCTGTATGACCCTGACCACTGTACTGTAACTCTGTAATCTTCTTATAGCCTAGGCCATCTTTGTGGAGAGCAACAATTGTAATTCTCAAATCATCAGAGAGTTCTTTGCTATAAGGTGCCATGTTCAACATCCAGTGGTTGAGAGATGAACATTATGAGATCATTGTACTCAAATCATCAAATTTTAACTGCTCTGCTACAAGATGCACAAATTTGTATGGTCCTATCAAGCAGGCAAAAACATGAACATGATGAATAGGACACACTAAAAAAAAATGATTCTTTAAACTAACTCAATTCAGTAATGGACAGTGGTTCCAAACAACCAAATTGTTTTTATTAATATATAAGGATTTTTTTCAATCTATTCAAAATTATTCTGTTAAAACAACACAATTGAATTAGGAAAATCAATGTGAAATAGTAATGTCCAACCAAATCAATGTAATCAATGTCCTTTAACTTAAAACCATTAAGTTTAGTCAGCTTGTTTTGGTTTACTAAAAAATAGGCCAAACAGCTCATAATTTATTCATGTTGCAATGCTTGATGGGAGTCATGGATGAGTTTTGATTGACTACAACAGGGGTTTTCAAACCTGTCCTGGAGCCTCCCCTGCCCTGCACATTTTGCTTGTCTCTCTCATCTAATACACCTGATTCAAATCATCAGCTCATTAGTAGAGACTGCAAGACCTGAATTGGGTGTGCCTAATATAGGAGATATACAAAATGTGCAGGGCAGGGGAGGCTCCAGGACAGGTTTGAAAACCCCTGGACTACAACATGGTTTTTTGGTGGTCACCGTTGTTGTGATTCTCACACTGATTCTTCATATCTGTGTGTCTAAAAGCAAAAAAGCTTTTTTTTTCTTTCTTCATCTGTCTTATAAAGTCAAAACTGACAGATCTTTTGCTCACAGTTCTATTGAAATCTGTAAGGAAAACCTAAGTCAAGTACTTAAGTCACTATATGATGATAGCTATTTTAAGTACAGTCAATGCTACTTGATGACTTTTGTTCTTGGCTTGTCTGGCTGTTATAACTCAGTAAAAGCAGCCAAACAAAATCTAACATTGAAGAATTAAGGGTCAAGAGCCCAACTAATGCAAACATTGACCGCTATAATGGTTGCTTAATTTTTTTTCTTCCTCTTTTGGTGATTCTGCTTATTAACATCAGGTGTCTGTAATAATGATCAATCATGACGTGTCTTCATCAAATACTGTAGAAATTGTCACATCCCGTTTTTGAATGGTGAAATTAAACCCTTTGCGTTACTTTAACAATACATAATTAAGTAAAGTGGATAATTAAACAGCTTAAGTTATTTAAGCACAATACAATAGTGTTTTGGCGGACAACAATATATATATATATGTTGTTTTAAAATAACATATTTAAATAAAACCAACAATGGCACAAAACCATTTTTTTGAGTGCATGTGGCTTTGCATGGTTAAACAACATACATCTGGTAAAACATAAAATGTGTACTCACTTTTGTTGCCAGCTATTTTGACAATAATGGCTTTATGTTAAGTTATTTTCAGAGGGCGGGAAATCTGTACTTATATACAAACAGCACATTGACTGCTCTAAAAATATATACATATTCATTTCTATAGTATTGTCCCTTAAGAAGATAATTGCTGAAATGTGAGGGGTGTACTCACTTTGTAAGACTGTGTATGCGGCTTCATTTACAGAGGTTTTCAATGTTGTTTTTTCTTTTCAAGGTGTTTTTTCATCATCAATCCTGAAAAGGGCACAAAGGTAGTGGAAAAGAAGAACAAAAACGACTCCCAGTGAACCCAAGAGTCTTCACCTTAATCTCTAACCTTTCTGATTACGAGTGGCGAGAGACATTGTAAGTGGCCTGCAAAGGTGCCCAGCAACTTGTGTTCCTTGTTCTGCTTTAGTAGTTACTATTGCACATGATCAACTTAAATTTTACCTATCTTCTCAAGCTCAGTTTAAAGTGGCAGTTAGATATCGGAATCTAAATTTTAAATGCATAGTCTTGACCGACTGATTCTTGTCTGATTTTAAGACTGATCTTAAACCATTGTATACTTATGATATGATATGCCTGCCAGTCTTTATTAAAAGTACTTGGGACCAGACTGATGTGTAAGTTTTTATTAGATTTTGATGGGTTTTGATGATTTGATTTAGGTTTGTATACAAGTATTCTTAATAGTTTCTTAAAGGTAAAATCTGAATGTTTAGCAACATAACTTCTATCTCTTCTTGCTCCCAGCTAATGTGATAAAATGGTGCTTTCACAGAATTGCTGAATGAATTCACTTATGTTCAGTTTATTTATATTCAACAGCATTTACATATTTAGTGTTTTTTCCTTAGTTTAAATAGTTCTGCTTTGTGAAATAATTATAGGTTTTAACCGTATTTACTGCAACATAATCCTATTAATTAGACAGTTCTGAGCTGTAAAAAAGATGGTAATGAACCGTAATTATTACAACATAAACCTATAAATTAGACAGTTAAGAACTGTAAAAAAGATGGTCATGAACCGTAAATATTACAATGTAAACCCTGGAATTTGACGGGTATAAACTGTATTTATAGCAACATAAATGTTAATTAGCCAGTTATTGTCACGGTACACACATCCGCCGTGTTCTCAGGTCCCATGATCAGTGTGTGTGTGTGTGTGTGTGTTGTTCGTCATGCTCATCAGCACAGCTGCCGATCATTCCCACCACAGGTGTTCCTCATTATCACGGCTACTTATACTCACCTCATTCTCTCCTTCCCCGTCAGATCGTTCACAGTGGAATTCTGTCTCCCTGTCGTTGTCTTTGGAGTTTGGTTCGTGTTGGATTTGTGTCTTCGTGTCAACTTTGGATATTCGTTTCTTCACCACTCTGGGACTCATCTGCACGGATCATCACGCCACGTCATCACGACCATCTTACCTCTGCGCCACGCATCCGAGAGACATTCACCGTCACCATCATTTGTTTGTATCATCTTCACATCTACAATAAACTGGGTTTTCTGCATTTGCTTCCTCTCTGCCTCATTCATCCGTTACAGAACGATCTGACGCATCATGGAAGCAGCAGGCTCTTCCGAACCCACCCCATCTGAGATCATGCAAGCCTGTGTCTCTCGGATGGATCGCCAAGAGAAGACCATGGGTCAGGCGATCGGTGCTCTCGTGGCGCATGTGTCTGAGCTCACCCAGCGGATGCAATATATGCAACTTCCCGCTGCGCAGCCCACACCGCCCACCCCTCCCGCTCCTCCAGCACCATCCAGTCCTGCCCCACAGTGGGACCCCCGCCTCCCCCCACCAGAGATCTACAGTGGTGAGCCGAACTACTGCCGAGCTTTCCTCGCTAGGTGTTCGATGCATTTCGCGCTTCAACCACGTACGTTCGCTAGCGAGGAGAGCAAGGTGGCGTTCGTGGTCACCCTACTGTCGGGGAAGGCGGCACTGTGGGGAACGGCGGTGTGGGAAAACCAGGATCCTTGTTGTTGCTCGTTCACGACACTAGCCGCCGAGATGAAGAGGGTGTTTGACTTCTTCGGGTCTTGGCGGATCTCAGGCAGGGGGAGAGATCTACTGTGTCTCTACTGTGGGGCGGCGGGGCATTTTGCCTTTAGTTGCCCGGTAAAAGGCCCAGCCCGGCAGTAAATTCGAGGCTACTGTCGGGTGGGATCTCCGCTACCAAGACCTCATCCAGCGCTACCTCCACGCTCCTTCTGGTTAGGTTAAGATGGTCCAACCACTCTCTTCACTGCACTGCACTACTGGATTCGGGAGCCGAAGGTAATTTCATGGACTTCACTTTTGCACGTCTACATCATATCCCCCTCCTCCCCCTCACCAACACCATCGCCGTCCACGCACTCAATGGCCAGATCCTTCCCAACATCACCTGCACCACGGAACCTGTCACTCTCACTGTGTCTGGCAACCACAGTGAGAGTATCCCCTTCTACATCCTGGACTTCCCCCCACGCCCCCATTGTATTAGGACACCCCTGGCTCACCAAGCACAATCCCCGGATTGATTGGCAGCTGAAGACCGTGTCTGAGTGGAGCATTAAGTGTTATGAATCTTGTCTTGCGTCTGCTTGTTCATCTGTCTCTAGTTCTGTGTTACAGGAGAAGGCGGTGGAGCTGTGTAACGTGCCCACGGAGTACCTCGACCTGAAGGAAGTGTTCAGTAAGTCTCGGGCTGCTTCTCTCCCTCCTCACCGTCCCTACGACTGTGCTATAGAGTTACTGCCAGGGACGTCTCCGCCTAAAGGCAAGTTATATTCACTCTCAGTTCCAGAGAGAGAGGCTATGAAGAAATATAGTTCTGATTCTCTAGCAGCGGGGTTCATTCGACCCTCCTCTTCACCAGCGGGGGGGGGGGGGGTTCTTTTTTGTGGGGAAGAAGGACGGTTCTCTGCGACCTTGTATTGATTACCGAGGGCTGAATAATATTACGGTAAAGAATACCTATCCTTTGCCGTTAATATCTTCAGCCTTCGAGAGGTTGCAGGGAGCGTCAGTCTTCACGAAATTGGATTTAAGGAATGCTTATCATTTGGTCCGCATCAGGAGGGGAGATGAATGGAAGACTGCCTTTAATACCCCCAGGGGGCACTTTGAATACTTGGTCATGCCCTTTGTTTGTCCAACTCCCCAGGTGTCTTTCAGGCACTCGTTAATGACGTGTTGAGAGATATGGTCGATCAGTTCATATATGTCTACCTGGACGACATATTGATTTTTTCTTCTTCTCTCCAGGAACATGTTCAACACATCAGACGAGTGCTTCAGAGGCTGCTAGAGAATGGGCTTTTTGTCAAGGTGGAGAAATGCGATTTTCATGCACAGTCTGTTCCTTTCCTAGGTTACATCGTGTCGTCTGAGGGTATGCGCATGGATCCCGAGAAGGTTAAGGCTGTGGTGGATTGGCCAAGCCCAGATTCCCGTAAGGCCCTACAGAGGTTTCTGGGGTTTGCCAATTTCTACCGGCGTTTCATTCGCAACTTCAGCCAACTAGCCGCACCTCTGACTGCCTTGACCTCCCCCAGAATGGCGTTCAGGTGGTCAGACGCAGCCGAGGCTGCGTTTGCTAAACTCAAAAGCCGCTTTGTTTCGGCTCCCACCCTGGTTACCCCTGATCCATCACGTCAGTTCGTGGTGGAGGTCGATGCGTCAGAGGTGGGGGTAGGTGCGGTGCTTTCACAGCGCTCATCCGCAGACGACAAGATGCATCCCTGCGTGTTTTTTTCACATCGTATGTCGCCAGCCGAAGCAAATTATGATATTGGTAACAGAGAGTTGTTGGCAGTCAAGCTAGCATTGGAGGAATGGCGTCACTGGTTAGAAGGGTCGGGGGTACCTTTTATCGTTTGGACCGATCATAAGAACCTAGAATACATTAGAACTGCTAAACGATTTAACTCTAGGCAGGCTCGGTGGGCTCTTTTTTTCGGACGTTTTGACTTTACACTCTCGTTCCGCCCGGGTTCCAAAAATATCAAACCCGATTCTTTGTCACGTATTTTTGACCGTTCCGATCGCCCGTCCACTCCCGAGGGTATTTTTCCTGAGACACTTATTGTCTCTGCCCTCAATTGGGAGGTCGAATCGAAGGTTAAAACAGCCTTACAAGGGGTAACGCCTCTGGTCGGTTGCCCACCTAACCATTTGTTTGTGCCAGAGAGTCTTCGGTCCGAAGTTATCCAGTGGGGTCATTGTTCCAATGTGGCATGTCATCCAGGGGTAAGTCGCACCTTACGTTCATATCCCCCTCCTCCCCCTCACCAACACCATCGCCGTCCACGCACTCAATGGCCAGATCCTTCCCAACATCACCTGCACCACGGAACCTGTCACTCTCACTGTGTCTGGCAACCACAGTGAGAGTATCCCCTTCTACATCCTGGACTTCCCCCCACGCCCCCATTGTATTAGGACACCCCTGGCTCACCAAGCACAATCCCCGGATTGATTGGCAGCTGAAGACCGTGTCTGAGTGGAGCATTAAGTGTTATGAATCTTGTCTTGCGTCTGCTTGTTCATCTGTCTCTAGTTCTGTGTTACAGGAGAAGGCGGTGGAGCTGTGTAACGTGCCCACGGAGTACCTCGACCTGAAGGAAGTGTTCAGTAAGTCTCGGGCTGCTTCTCTCCCTCCTCACCGTCCCTACGACTGTGCTATAGAGTTACTGCCAGGGACGTCTCCACCTAAAGGCAAGTTATATTCACTCTCAGTTCCAGAGAGAGAGGCTATGAAGAAATATAGTTCTGATTCTCTAGCAGCGGGGTTCATTCGACCCTCCTCTTCACCAGCGGGGGGGGGGGGGGGGGGTTCTTTTTTGTGGGGAAGAAGGACGGTTCTCTGCGACCTTGTATTGATTACCGAGGGCTGAATAATATTACGGTAAAGAATACCTATCCTTTGCCGTTAATATCTTCAGCCTTCGAGAGGTTGCAGGGAGCGTCAGTCTTCACGAAATTGGATTTAAGGAATGCTTATCATTTGGTCCGCATCAGGAGGGGAGATGAATGGAAGACTGCCTTTAATACCCCCAGGGGGCACTTTGAATACTTGGTCATGCCCTTTGTTTGTCCAACTCCCCAGGTGTCTTTCAGGCACTCGTTAATGACGTGTTGAGAGATATGGTCGATCAGTTCATATATGTCTACCTGGACGACATATTGATTTTTTCTTCTTCTCTCCAGGAACATGTTCAACACATCAGACGAGTGCTTCAGAGGCTGCTAGAGAATGGGCTTTTTGTCAAGGTGGAGAAATGCGATTTTCATGCACAGTCTGTTCCTTTCCTAGGTTACATCGTGTCGTCTGAGGGTATGCGCATGGATCCCGAGAAGGTTAAGGCTGTGGTGGATTGGCCAAGCCCAGATTCCCGTAAGGCCCTACAGAGGTTTCTGGGGTTTGCCAATTTCTACCGGCGTTTCATTCGCAACTTCAGCCAACTAGCCGCACCTCTGACTGCCTTGACCTCCCCCAGAATGGCGTTCAGGTGGTCAGACGCAGCCGAGGCTGCGTTTGCTAAACTCAAAAGCCGCTTTGTTTCGGCTCCCACCCTGGTTACCCCTGATCCATCACGTCAGTTCGTGGTGGAGGTCGATGCGTCAGAGGTGGGGGTAGGTGCGGTGCTTTCACAGCGCTCATCCGCAGACGACAAGATGCATCCCTGCGTGTTTTTTTCACATCGTATGTCGCCAGCCGAAGCAAATTATGATATTGGTAACAGAGAGTTGTTGGCAGTCAAGCTAGCATTGGAGGAATGGCGTCACTGGTTAGAAGGGTCGGGGGTACCTTTTATCGTTTGGACCGATCATAAGAACCTAGAATACATTAGAACTGCTAAACGATTTAACTCTAGGCAGGCTCGGTGGGCTCTTTTTTTCGGACGTTTTGACTTTACACTCTCGTTCCGCCCGGGTTCCAAAAATATCAAACCCGATTCTTTGTCACGTATTTTTGACCGTTCCGATCGCCCGTCCACTCCCGAGGGTATTTTTCCTGAGACACTTATTGTCTCTGCCCTCAATTGGGAGGTCGAATCGAAGGTTAAAACAGCCTTACAAGGGGTAACGCCTCTGGTCGGTTGCCCACCTAACCATTTGTTTGTGCCAGAGAGTCTTCGGTCCGAAGTTATCCAGTGGGGTCATTGTTCCAATGTGGCATGTCATCCAGGGGTAAGTCGCACCTTACGTTCATATCCCCCTCCTCCCCCTCACCAACACCATCGCCGTCCACGCACTCAATGGCCAGATCCTTCCCAACATCACCTGCACCACGGAACCTGTCACTCTCACTGTGTCTGGCAACCACAGTGAGAGTATCCCCTTCTACATCCTGGACTTCCCCCCACGCCCCCATTGTATTAGGACACCCCTGGCTCACCAAGCACAATCCCCGGATTGATTGGCAGCTGAAGACCGTGTCTGAGTGGAGCATTAAGTGTTATGAATCTTGTCTTGCGTCTGCTTGTTCATCTGTCTCTAGTTCTGTGTTACAGGAGAAGGCGGTGGAGCTGTGTAACGTGCCCACGGAGTACCTCGACCTGAAGGAAGTGTTCAGTAAGTCTCGGGCTGCTTCTCTCCCTCCTCACCGTCCCTACGACTGTGCTATAGAGTTACTGCCAGGGACGTCTCCGCCTAAAGGCAAGTTATATTCACTCTCAGTTCCAGAGAGAGAGGCTATGAAGAAATATAGTTCTGATTCTCTAGCAGCGGGGTTCATTCGACCCTCCTCTTCACCAGCGGGGGGGGGGGGGGTTCTTTTTTGTGGGGAAGAAGGACGGTTCTCTGCGACCTTGTATTGATTACCGAGGGCTGAATAATATTACGGTAAAGAATACCTATCCTTTGCCGTTAATATCTTCAGCCTTCGAGAGGTTGCAGGGAGCATCAGTCTTCACGAAATTGGATTTAAGGAATGCTTATCATTTGGTCCGCATCAGGAGGGGAGATGAATGGAAGACTGCCTTTAATACCCCCAGGGGGCACTTTGAATACTTGGTCATGCCCTTTGTTTGTCCAACTCCCCAGGTGTCTTTCAGGCACTCGTTAATGACGTGTTGAGAGATATGGTCGATCAGTTCATATATGTCTACCTGGACGACATATTGATTTTTTCTTCTTCTCTCCAGGAACATGTTCAACACATCAGACGAGTGCTTCAGAGGCTGCTAGAGAATGGGCTTTTTGTCAAGGTGGAGAAATGCGATTTTCATGCACAGTCTGTTCCTTTCCTAGGTTACATCGTGTCGTCTGAGGGTATGCGCATGGATCCCGAGAAGGTTAAGGCTGTGGTGGATTGGCCAAGCCCAGATTCCCGTAAGGCCCTACAGAGGTTTCTGGGGTTTGCCAATTTCTACCGGCGTTTCATTCGCAACTTCAGCCAACTAGCCGCACCTCTGACTGCCTTGACCTCCCCCAGAATGGCGTTCAGGTGGTCAGACGCAGCCGAGGCTGCGTTTGCTAAACTCAAAAGCCGCTTTGTTTCGGCTCCCACCCTGGTTACCCCTGATCCATCACGTCAGTTCGTGGTGGAGGTCGATGCGTCAGAGGTGGGGGTAGGTGCGGTGCTTTCACAGCGCTCATCCGCAGACGACAAGATGCATCCCTACGTGTTTTTTTCACATTGTATGTCGCCAGCCGAAGCAAATTATGATATTGGTAACAGAGAGTTGTTGGCAGTCAAGCTAGCATTGGAGGAATGGCGTCACTGGTTAGAAGGGTCGGGGGTACCTTTTATCGTTTGGACCGATCATAAGAACCTAGAATACATTAGAACTGCTAAACGATTTAACTCTAGGCAGGCTCGGTGGGCTCTTTTTTTCGGACGTTTTGACTTTACACTCTCGTTCCGCCCGGGTTCCAAAAATATCAAACCCGATTCTTTGTCACGTATTTTTGACCGTTCCGATCGCCCGTCCACTCCCGAGGGTATTTTTCCTGAGACACTTATTGTCTCTGCCCTCAATTGGGAGGTCGAATCGAAGGTTAAAACAGCCTTACAAGGGGTAACGCCTCTGGTCGGTTGCCCACCTAACCATTTGTTTGTGCCAGAGAGTCTTCGGTCCGAAGTTATCCAGTGGGGTCATTGTTCCAATGTGGCATGTCATCCAGGGGTAAGTCGCACCTTACGTTTGGTCAAGCAAAGATTTTGGTGGCCACTTATGGCTCGTGATGTTCACAGTTTTGTTTTGGCTTGCTCAGTTTGTGCCACTGGTAAGACTTCTAACAGACCTCCAGATGGGCTCCTCCAACCGCTGCCAATCCCTTCGAGACCCTGGTCCCACATTGCGCTAGATTTTGTTACCGCCCTCCCACCCTCCCAGGGTAACACGGTAGTTTTGACCGTGGTGGACCGGTTCTCGAAGGCGGTTCATTTCATCCCCTTGCCCAAATTACCTTCAGCCAAGGAGACAGCGATGACGGTCGTTGACCACGTCTTTTGGTTACATGGCCTCCCGACAGACGTGGTCTCCGACAGAGGACCCCAATTTGTGTCCAAATTTTGGCGAGAGTTTTGTAAACTTCTGGGGGCCACTGTTAGTCTCTCTTCGGGGTTCCATCCTCAAAGCAATGGACAAACTGAGAGAGCCAACCAAGATTTGGAGAGAACGTTACGATGTATGGTCGCCAGAAATCCTTCCTCCTGGAGCCAACAACTTTCTATGGTGGAGTACGCCCACAATTCGTTGCCAGTATCATCCACGGGCCTATCCCCATTTGAATGTAGCATAGGGTACCAGCCACCAATTTTTCCCAGTCTGGAATCCGAAGTCGCGGTCCCCTCCGCTCACGCCTTCGTCCAGAGGTGCCATCGCACCTGGACTAGAGCCCGTGAGACTCTGGTCCAGGTGGGAGCGCGCACCAAGGCCAAAGCCGATCGCCACCGGTCTAGGCCTCCCGTATACGTCGTCGGTTCTAAAGTGTGGCTTTCTACTAAAAACATTCCACTCCGGTCCGTGTCGAATAAACTTGCCCCCAAATTTATTGGCCTGTTTTCTGTCACCAAAATCATTAGTCCGGTGGCAGTCCGCCTCAACCTCCCTCCAGTGTACAGGAGAATTCATCCCGTGTTTCATGTTTCCAAAATTAAGCCTGTGTTTTTTGCATGCATAAATCCGCCAGCCCCGGTTCCTCCACCGCCGCGTCTCGTAGACGGGGAACCTACATATTCGGTTAACCGTATTCTGGACTCTAGGCGGAGGGGACGCGGATTTCAGTACTTGGTGGACTGGGAAGGTTACGGTCCGGAGGAGAGAAGTTGGGTACCTGCCAGAGACATCCTGGATCACTCCCTTATTGATGATTTCAATCAGCAGGTAAAGGAGTCTGGGAACGTCAGGGGACGTTCCTAGGGGAGGGGGTACTGTCACGGTACACACATCCGCCGTGTTCTCAGGTCCCGTGATCAGTGTGTGTGTGTGTGTGTTGTTCGTCATGCTCATCAGCACAGCTGCCGATCATTCCCACCACAGGTGTTCCTCATTATCACGGCTACTTATACTCACCTCATTCTCTCCTTCCCCGTCAGATCGTTCACAGTGGAATTCTGTCTCTCTGTCGTTGTCTTTGGAGTTTGGTTCGTGTTGGATTTGTGTCTTCGTGTCAACTTTGGATATTCTTCACCACTCTGGGACTCATCTGCACGGATCATCACGCCACGTCATCACGACCATCTTACCTCTGCGCCACGCATCCGAGAGACATTCACCGTCACCATCATTTGTTTGTATCATCTTCACATCTATAATAAACTGGGTTTTCTGCATTTGCTTCCTCTCTGCCTCATTCATCCGTTACAGTTATAAACCGTAAAAAAAACAATAAAAATCCGTAAAATGTACAGTACAGTGGGTGCAATCCTGTAAAACCAATAACGTTGCTACCGTATTTTTGACTGTAAAGTTCTGGCAACCACAGCTGCCGTTTTTTTACCGTAAAATTTATGGTTTATTTTTTACAGTGTGCAATGAACAAAGTCCCCCTCTTCAATTTTACACTTCAGACACAATGGAGAAAAATTTGGATTAAATTTATGCCTGCATAATGGAGTAATTTGGAGATGATGTAAAAGTTTGAACTGTAGCTCTTTAGTTCTATTACAAATTGATATATTGCAGTGTGCTGCCAAATTTGTGTCCAAGTATCCATATCAATTGACAGCCTCAATTCTTGCTCCCAAATAGCTAAGGTTGCCTCATTATTGACTTTTGTTCCTTTTAAAAGAGCTTCATAACATCACTTTATTAGTGACCTCTTAGATATACTGTCCAAGAGCACTTGTTCTGTTGGAGTGGGGCAAGAGGAAAATCCAGGGCTGATTTGTTTTTGCACGAAGCTCCTTATTTGTAAAAACCTGAAGAAGTTGTTTTGGGGTAACTTAAATTTAGCCTTGAACTGTTCAAATGATAACAACACCTCCTTTTCAAATAAGTACTTTATAGTAGTTATACCAATGTCTTTCCAGATTGTTAACACACTATCCATTATTCCAGGCTTAAAATCATAATTTCCTTTGATTGGTGTTATAGGTGACAAAGTTTTGGTTTTCCCTTCCCATTTCCTGATTAATTTCCACACTCGTAATGTATTACTAATGATACTATTCTGCCCTAGACCAGCAATCTTTTTAACATCCAACACGAACGCGAGACAGGCCAAAGGGACCGGTAAGCCATCACCCAAGTTAAATGATTTAATATCTAACCAAGATGAATCTGGATCATTTTTCACCCATTCAAAAATATACCAAAACTGGGAAGCTAGCTGGTACAGCCTAACATCCGGAACCGCAAGACCTCCTTTACCTCTGGGAAGTTGCATCTTAGTAAGTTTCAGTCTTGGTTTCCTCCGGTTCCAGATAAAAGAACTGAACCATTAATACTTCTAATTACAGTACAACTTAAAAGAATTGAGATCATTTGAAATAAGTACAAAAAAAACGAGGCAATACAACCATTTTAATCAAAGCTATCCTTCCTAACATAGACAATGGCAGGGGGGTCCATTTATCCAAGTCCTCATGCACTCTTCGCAAAAGAGGGTCAAAGTTAGTCCTATACATTTGCTGTAACAGTAGGGTAATGAATATTCCAAGATAGGTAAATCCCTGTGTCGCCCATTTAAAAGGAAAAGAGGTTGGAGGGGTACGAGACCTTTGCTTTCCTAGAGGCATTGCCTCAGATTTAGAAAAGTTAATTTTATATCCTGAAACCTCACTAATTTGTTCAATGATCTCCATAATCACAGAAATAGACTCTGGTTGAGTTACAAACAAAAGGATGTCATCCGCGTACAAACCTTACAGATGTGGATGAACCTCTATTTGAAAATAGTTAAATCTCACTTTAACTAAATTTTTATTTTTTAAATATATATTTTTTTCTCTCTCTTATAGGCCAATGATGAAGAACAGGTGGTGACTGGAATGAATGCTGGCCAAAGAGGAGAATGACCTTTCCCCCAGACTGATGCAGTGGTTTTTAAGGAGGAGGCTGCCCTGGACAATGTAAAAGATGTCACATGTCTTTGCTGTTCTGATGGGGCTTCTTTATGACTACATCATTATGACAACTGGCAGTGATGCATGTTCTGCATGTGTTCATGCACTATGAAACAAACAGTAAGTGTTTAATCTGTAAAAAAACAAAATGTTAAATGATGTTTTATTAACACAGTTTGGTAGAAGTGCATCAGATACTTAGCCTAATTAACTCAAGAGGAGCACAATAAAGTTAACCAACGCCAACAGGTTTAAATACAGCTGATTTACACCATTTTGACGGTTTATCAGCATCCCTCCACTGCCCGATCTCCTCACTCCGAGTTCTTACTACACCTATAGGGGGGAGTATTCTGGGTTCGAGTCATTCCCGGATGGAGTGAGGAGCTAAGGAGACAACAGGAGAGACCAGGGTGGACCAGACGGAGACAGGAGGGACTCGAAGCAGGAGGAGCCAGGTGAGACCCAGGCCACAGCCATAATGGTGGCCCACGTTGGAGCCGACGGAGGGAGGAGCAATTGAGGAGGAAGGGCTGACGACTCCAGGGGGTCGACCGAAGGAGACGGAGCAGGTGGTGAAGGAGCCCGAGGCGGAGACGGAGAGCCAATATTTATCTTTTGATAGCCTAGCAGTGTAGAAATTTTAAACCATAAAAAAGCAACCCAGCATGCTGGGTCAAACATTTAACCCAAACCACTGATACAACCCTCCCCACTCTTTAAGAACTGCACTCATTCAGAGTGAGCAAAAGGGCTGGCAAAATCACTTGTGCAAAAGTAGTTGTAATTAGATAAAATTACATTTTAAAATACTAGTAATCAGACTATAGTTACTTTTTTATCGATTATATGATTTCCCATTATGGTAACACTTTATAATAACTACACACTATGAGTCATTAGTTAAGCATTGGTAAATAGTTAATTAATCATTTATAAAGCATTATTCTTACATTAATAGACATTTGTAAGCAGTTTATAAATACAGCTATAAATGCTTTATTCTTGTTTTATAAGCATCTGTATAATATGCTTAAAGGGGTGCTATTATGCTTTTTCACTTTTTGAACTTTAGCCAGTATGTGGTGTGTACGTTTGGGCATAAAAAACATCACCAAAGTTACAAAGTCCACTCCAAAGGGAGATATTTAGTTTTTAAAAAGTCCCTTTTCAAGAACTACAACGAACGGCTGATTTAGCATGTATTATAGACAGCCGCTTCTGGGATGCTTCAGCGAGCCGCAGGTCGTCTCAGCTTTAACTAAAGAGTCCGCGAACTGCTCCGGTAGCCGTGCTGGAGCGGCACCATTGACGTGTGGTATTAGAGGTTTCAAACACACGCAGAGTCGCGGCTGACGTAAACACGAACCCTGACTAATGATCATCCGTGCACGTGTAGACGTAGACGTAGACGTGCAGTGTGTGGTAAGACATTTATTCATCATCCAGTGTCGATAGCTTCACTAGCCTTATGGTTTCGGGCATGAAAATAATAAATACATTAGCACAATAATGATAATATCATGTATCGGCGATCTCGCAGGCTGACGATAGGACCAACAATACTGTAGTGTTTTATTAACTCACCTTTCATGCATCATAGGTGTATTTGACTTTCTTCTTTCAGACGAATGCAATCGAAGTTACATTAAAAAATAATCCTAGCTCTCCCAAGCGTTAGAACTGAACGGTATAGATGAGTGTTTCTCTCCATCAGTCCGAAACAAGTCGATCCATAATAAAAAAAGTGCCTCACATGGCTCCGGGGTAGTCGGTAAAAGCCTCCTTTAGCAATGTGTTTCTGTAAGAAAAATATCCAGATTTAAAACGTAAGAATCACTTTAATCTAGTTTGCTGCTTTGGGAAGGGGCGTGGCAGGGCGGAACGCGGTCTACGCTGTTTGCCAATCGCAACGCAGTGGGACTTCTGACCAATCACAACACATTTGGTTTTTCGGAAGGCGGAACCCGGAACTAATCGAGCCGTTTGTGCCAGCCTGGGGAGAAAGCTATTCTAATAATGTAAATTATGTGAAAAATAATGCGTTTTTCGAACCACCAAGCATGAGAGCATGTTCAAGTACACCCTCAAAACAAAATAAAGACTTTGCAAAAGAGCATAATAGGACCCCTTTAATAATTGTATTTTCATACTTTTTTAAGGATCAGTTAATCATTTCTAAATTAAGTATTACATTATTTACAAACTGGTTAGTTAGTAGTTGTAATTGGTTCAGGAGATAATTTAGAAAGTGTTAAAACTTTGCTGTAAATTTACAGGCAAATTTTACAGTATTGTACTGTATTTTTATAAACCAGTATGAGACTGTATATTTAACAGAAAGGCTGTAAATTTATAGTAGCTTTCTGTTTTCAGCACGCAAAATTCGTAATACAGTATCAGGCTGTAAATGTTGCATTATGGGATTGCAGCAGGGAACACCTGCTGTTAACAAGCTGTGTCACTGAAGAAACACAACTGAGTTCAGCCACAGATAAAATCAATTGAAATAAAATAATTTGTTAAATCTCTCAAGATCTGAATAAACAACTCCACAAACAGCTTTATCAGTCAATACTAACCAGACTGACTTCATTGAATGTCTACAGAAGCACTGATTGAAAATTAACAGAGGTTTAAAAGTTTATGGTTTATTGGTCAAAACAAATAAATAAAAAAAATAAACATAATGTCACCATATCTGTGGTCAAGGTTTGCTTTAGTTGGTTTCTTGACCCTTTTAGTAACTTAATATAAATTTCCTTCTAAGCAATTGCAATATTGTTTTATAGTAAGCATTTGCATATTACTGAATCAAGTGATTTAAGTAATCTTATTTATAACTGAGTTGACAGAATGTTATGAAGTGGCTTTCCTAGCTTGTTTATTGATAGTCATTCAATGACTCTTCAACTGTAAAAATAGCTCCTATTAAACAAATATCACCATATTGTTTCATTATAGAAATTAAAGAGGCTCATCAACTCAGACTTTTAGACATGAACACTTGTCATACCATCCTCAACAGTGGTGACAATAATTAATCATGATGGGAGTTTTTGCTGTTATTACCCAGCATGTATTGCAGCATGAAGTGTTTTGTTATTGTTACCATTGATGGGATTCATATGCTGGTTCTTGATGTCTGTGTGTGTCCAAAAAACATGAGAGTTTTTTAAAGCTTTTTATGGATTATAAATCGTGCAGCATGATTTATTTACTGCAGTTTCTCAGGATTAGTGTGACATAATCAGAAACCATATATAGAAGAACAATTATTTCTAATGTTAGTTGAACAGTTCATTATAACTGGCTCAGCATAGAAGATCAGTTATAATATGCTTAATGTGAAGTATTAGACATTGTCTTTTCAATACCACAAGCATTGGT
Organism: Garra rufa; assembly: GCF_049309525.1. Taxonomy (NCBI): domain Eukaryota; kingdom Metazoa; phylum Chordata; class Actinopteri; order Cypriniformes; family Cyprinidae; genus Garra; species Garra rufa. The sequence continues at coordinate 21,424,241 of NC_133371.1, read as the reverse complement.
AAAGACAAAGATCTAACACAGCTAGTCAATGGTCTGGAGATAAACTAAAGCAAACGTTGATCTACATGATGGTGACATCATTTTAATGAATAAAACATTATTTTTCAATAAGAGCTCCGGTAGACATGTGACAGAAATAAAGTCAGTCTAGTTAATAATGATTTATTGTTTAATCAGATCTTAAGAGATTTAATTAATTATTTTATTTCAGTTTATTTCATCTGTGGCTGAAATCTGTTGTAGTTCTTGTGTTTCTGGGTTCTTCAGTGATGCAGCTTGTTAACAGCAGATGTTCATAATTAATGCTCAATGATGATATCATTATCTAATTAACTTGATCTCTGCTTCAGTGTTAATTTAACTCTATTTAGAGAGCGACCAAATGTTCTCTGAATAGAGTTGATTTTACTGTGTGGCCTTTGCTCTTGAGAAATAAACATGTTAAATTCTAAGACCTTTGTTTTCTATTACCATTTGAGATCAATGATATGGAAAAAAATTACAAATTTTTTTGTTTTAGGAAAAAATATATTCTGTGTAGAAATACAATTTAATGCAATATATAACACATTGTACAGATTGTAGTTTTGTAAAATTAAGTGGCATAACAGTATATTACAGTACTTAATAAAGTCATGCAGCCAGAATGTAAATTGAAATGGAAAAGTTTTACAGTACATACTGTAAACAAAAATTAATTTAGAGCATGATACTGGTGACTACAGTACAATACTGTAAATGTAGTTTACAGTTGTGGTTCTGTAAAAAAAAAAAAAAAAACAGAATGTGGCTGGCAACCCAGCTGCCAGTATTATACTGTAAATTTACAGGGGAAAGTTTTACAATGTACAGCACTCTCTCCACCCTCAATACCACGACTGAGTTGAGTCCCTTGAGCAAGGCACCGAGCCCCCAACTGCTCCCCAGGCGCCGCAGCAATAGCAATATGGCTAGCCACTGCTTTGGGTGTTTGTTCATTACCGTGTGCACGTATGGGTTAAATGCAGAGCACAAATTCTGAGTATGGGTCACCATACTTGGCCTCACATCACCCCCTTTCCTTTCCTTGTAATATTGTAAAATTATGTGGCATAACAGTATAATACAGTATTTAATAAAGTCATGCTGCCAGAATGTAAATCAAAATGGAAAGGTTTTACAGTACACACTGTAAACTAAAATTTAATTACAGCATTATACTGTGTATGTAGTTTACAGTTGTGGTTCTGTAAAAAAACAGAATGTGGCTGGCAACCCAGCTGCCAGTATTATACTGTAAATTTACAGGAAAAAGTTTTACAGTGTGATTCATAAACCATTTGAATGCACATTTATACATCTTATTATTGTCACGTTTCAGCAAAGATGGTTGGAGTCCAAATGCAGGTAAGTAATTTTAATAAATCAAAATACAAAAACAAAGCAAAAACAGAACAAAACCAAAAGGCCAACACGGCACACAAGACTTTAAGAGCAGGACAGACTGAAGAGGAACCAGAACCCAGAAAGCACAATGCAACCACACCGCGTGGTGAAAGAGAGGAGACTATAAAGACCTGAGTGATGGGAAACAGCTGTGAGTGTAAATGAGTTCAGGTGTGTCCAATTAGAGGAGTGGGGTGCAGGAGGAAAGGAGACAGCGACCCCTAGCGGCGACGGGGAAAACCCGCAGCCCAGACTCATGACAGTACCCCTCCTCTACGGAACGGCTTCCAGACGTTCCATGAGTCAAGTGTGTGGAGGGAGGTGGAGCGGAGGAATGGTGAAACAGGGGGAGGGATGGCGGGCGAGGCCCGTGCAGCGGAGTCAGCGCCGCGTCCGGAACAGAGAGAGCGGTCAATGCCGCATCAGGAACAGCGAGAGCGGTCACCGCCGCATCAGGAACAGCGAGAGCGGTCACCGCCGCATCAGGAACAGAGTGAGCGGTCACCGCCGCGTCAGGAACAGCGAGAGCGGTCACCGCCGCATCAGGAACAGCGAGAGCGGTCATCTCCGCGTCAGGAACAGACAGCGCGGTCATCTCCGCGTCAGGAACAGACAGCGCGGTCATCTCCGCGTCAGGAACAGAGATAGCGGTCGCCGCCGCTTCGGGGACCGAGATAGCGGACGCCGCCGCCTTCCCACGGAAGAGCGTCTCCGCCCCCGCCGCAAAGCAGGGGCACCTCCGCGCAGCCTCGGCACTATAGGTGTCCATCCGCGCCAGACAGGTGTAGAGGAACTCGAAGCGAACAGCCAACGCCGCCTCAAAAGACATCCCCGCTGTCTCGGGAACAGAGTGGGTGGTCGCCGCCCCCAAGCGAGCGCACGCCGCCGCCAAACGGGGGGACGCCGCCTCCCCGAAAAAAATCTTCCCCGCTGGACCCATCTGCGGTGGTTGCATTCTGTCACGTTTCAGCAAAGATGGTTGGAGTCCAAATGCAGGTAAGTAATTTTAATAAATCAAAATACAAAATCAAAGCAAAAACAGAACAAAACCAAAAGGCCAACACGGCACACAAGACTTTAAGAGCAGGACAGACTGAAGAGGAACCAGAACCCAGAAAGCACAATGCAACCACACCGCGTGGTGAAAGAGAGGAGACTATAAAGACCTGAGTGATGGGAAACAGCTGTGAGTGTAAATGAGTTCAGGTGTGTCCAATTAGAGGAGTGGGGTGCAGGAGGAAAGGAGACAGCGACCCCTAGCGGCGACGGGGAAAACCCGCAGCCCAGACTCATGACAATTATCCATATATGAACAGTTAGTCAGTGTGTTAATAAATGATTTAATAACACATATTCCTACTGTAACTCATAATTAATTCAGGCAGTTATAAAACATTTACTAGCTGTCAGTTAATGATTTTTGTGAGCTTATCTAAAGTGAGGACTATTTATGCCTTGTAAAGTGTTAATAAGTTGAGTTTTACCATTTTGAAATCCATTCAGCCGTTCTCCTATGCTATATTGATCTCATAGGATTCAATGATCTATGCTAAGCTATGCTAAAAGCAGTGGCGGAGCCAGAGGGGTTTTATTTGCTGCTGGCAGTAGCTGATGCTGATTGACATCTCATTTGTCTAAAGAAGTTTTAGAATTTTGCCGGCAACGCTGCTTAAGCCATTTTCAATTCAAGACGAGCCAAAGACATGAACATGGTTTCAAGGTAAAACGAATAATAAAACATAATATTTGAAATACGTTTTATATTTTAATATAAGGTTTGTTTGCTGAGTAACGTTTATTATCCGTTGTGTAAGTGAACGAGGCGCCGATAACATCAGTTAACTTAATGAGATTAGAGAGATCAATTCGCACTTTGGACCGTTAATGCTGTACTTCATCATGTAGTATTACATGCACATACCATGTATGTACAGGGCTTGAAATTTCGACCGTTTTTGTCGCATATGCTCCCAAAATTTAATCTGCGCAACCTCAAATTATATTTGGGAGCATTTTGATGATAACTCAGCGGCAGAGTTGCACTCACGCAGGGGCGTAATTTTCACTGGGGACACGTTTTTCAAAATCCCGTTTGTGTCCTCCCACGTTTGTTAAAGTAATCTCTTGTATTGTAGAATGCACGCTCAGCACCGCAAACTTTTGCTTGATCGTTAAAACGAGTTTCGCTTGATTGTTAAAACGAAACCAAAAGTAAAACACGCACGCGCATTCAAAAGCAATTTTAAAACCCCACATTCAGAGAGCGACTCCTCAATGCGCGAAAATTAGGCTACATAAAATATCGAAGCTGTTATTAAATATTACTATGTGGGCTATAATAAGTTGTTGTCTATAACTCTGTATAATGCTTGAAAGATTCGGTCTCTATTTGCACTTTCAATATTGAAAGGGTAACTTAGCCTACTTTGATTATGGCTGCATTTATTGTCTGCACGACTAAGAAAGAACGTCTCGGGTTACGTATGTAACCTTAGTTCCCTGAGGGAACGAGACGCCGCGTCAGGAACGCTATGGGGAACGCCATTGGCGGGCCGCACTCTGAACTGTGTATAACAACCAATGAAATGACGGGGGTGACGTCACAGGCGCGGTGACGTCACCGACCAGGAAGTATAAAGCACGTGCGTTAGACGCCTGCGGCAGCTCTTTAGGAATGAAGCGAGCACCGCAGGGTGCGGGAATTATGGTCCGAGACGCGGCGTCTCGTTCCCTCAGGGAACTAAGGTTACATACCTAACCCGAGACGTTCCCTTCCGGGAACTCGAGCCGCGTCAGGAACGCTATGGGGAACGAGACTACCAACGCCTCCATAATTTCCGAGCCCTGCGAGTGTCTGCTCAACCAGGGTGGAAAAAGAGAGAGCCCTTGTCTAGCCTTACCCGGACAAGAGGCCCTGAATCCTCGGCCCTCGGGCACACGAGGAATGGTAGTCTTCCTCTGTCTGGTCGCCAGCCAGAACGAGAGGTACTCCACGGCCCTCAGGCACACGCAGAGTCTTAGTCCTTTGTCTGGGAGTTAGCCAGAACAAGAGGGACCGAATGACCACTGTCTAGCACTCGGCGGACAGATGGTGTGGGAAGTCCTCGGTCCGCAGACCCGCGAGGACGGTGAGCTCGACCTCAAGGCTCCTCGGCCCTCGGGCACACGAGGAGAGGGTGATCCTTTGTCTGGGGGTTCAGCCAGAACAAGAGGGACCCAAGGCTCGGCCTGGAGCTCCGCCAGGACGCAAGGGAATAAGCCATTGTCTAGCATTACGCGGACAAGAGGGCACTGCAATCCCCGGCCCTCGGGCTCACAGGGAAGGAAGTAGGGGCCTCAGCCTGGTAGCCAGCCAGTGCATGAGGCACTCCTCGGCCTTACTTGAAGGCAGACGAGGAGTCTTAGTCCTTGGTCTGGGGAAAGCCAGAAACCAGAGGGACCGAAGTACACTCGGTCTGATAGCATCCTGCGTCAGAACACGAGGAGAATTAAGCCATTGTCTAGCATTCCGCGGAAAAGAGGGCTATGCAGTTCTCGGCCCTCAGGCACACGAGAACCGTGACCTCTGCCTGGTTCGCCAGCCAGTGCGAGAGGCACCCCTCGGGCTCACGAGGAGTCTTAGTCCTTTGTCTGGGGGTACTGCCAGGACAAGAGGGACTGAAAGAGCTTTTGTCTAGCTTGCACGGACAAAAGGTAGAATTTGCAGATCTCTTTTAAGTGGCGAAACGACTTCTCTTCTTTCCGCAGAAAGAATGCGCCTTGAGAAGTCTCCTCCTGGCTAGGGAGGTGGCTGACCCTCCAGGCCTAGCGTACAGCCGAGCCTGGAGCGGCTCTGAGGTCGAGCTCATAATACCTAACAAATGTTAGGGGCGTGGACCAACCCGCAGCATTGCAGATGTCCTGTATTGGGACACCCGCTGTCAGAGCCCTTGAGGCCGACAGACCTCGAGTGGAGTGAGCCTTAAGTCCCAGCGGAGACGGGAGACCAGAGGACTCATAAGCTGTAGAAATGGCATCTATGATCCATCTACTAATCGTAGGCTTTGAAGCCGGGCTCCCCCTCTTAGGGGGGCCGTAACAGACAAACAATTGCTCTGTTCTACGCCACGTGGCAGCTCTGTGGACGTACATATCTAGGGCTCTGACTGGGCACATGCAATTCAGCTTCCTGTGGTTCGGCTCCGCGAACGGAGGAGGATAAAACGCCTGCAGTGTTACTGGCTGCGGTGCTAGGGAGGGGACCTTCGGGACGTACCCGACCCTGGGATATAAAAAGGCCTTGGCCATCCCTGGGGCAAACTCTAGGTGAGACGGGGCCACTGATAGGGCCTGCAGGTCGCCTACTCTCTTGAGAGAAGTGAGTGCTAATAGGAGCGCTGTCTTAATTGTGAGGATGCGATCCGTAGACTCCTCTATGGGCTCAAATGGAGGCTTACATAGAGCTTCTAGCACCACAGCGAGGTCCCACGTGGGGACCCTGGGTGTCACTCGAGGCCTCAGCCTGAGCGCACCGCGGAGGAACCGTATGACCAAGGGCTCTCTACCTACTGAGAGGCCACCTAAAGGGGCGTGGTAGGCACTTATGGTCGCCACGTATACCTTTAGAGTGGAGTGAGCTAGCCCTGCGGATAGGCGAGACTGTAGGAACTCCAGAACTGTACCGACCGGGCAGTTGACTGGGTCCAGGTGGCGTTCGCGACACCATCTCGCGAATAAGTTCCACTTAAGGCCATACAGTTTCCTCGTAGAGGGAGCTCTGGATTGGAGAAGGGTCTCAACAACCTCGGTTGAGAGACCCGCTCCTATGAGTTGTGCCCCCTCAGGGGCCACACCCATAACCTCCATTTCTCTGGGTGGGGGTGGCATATTGCGCCCCCAGCCTGAGACAGGAGGTCCCTCCTGACGGGAATCTCCCATGGAGAGCCGTCGAGGAGAGATACCAGGTCTGAGAACCATACTCGTGCCGGCCAGCGCGGGGCTACTAGTAGCAGCCGCACTTGAAACCGACGGACCCGTTCCAGAACTCCCGGGAGCAGAGCGATCGGGGGAAAGGCGTACAGACGCAGCCTCGGCCACGTCTGTGCCATGGCATCCAGCCCCAGTGGAGCTGGAGGAACTAGAGAGTACCAGAGGGGACAGTGCGATGTCTCCTGAGTCGCAAACAGGTCCACCTGTGCCTGGCCAAACACTCTCCAGATCTGCTTCACCACCACTGGGTGAAGCATCCATTCCCCAGGACTCGGCCCCTGCCTCGACAGGACGTCTGCTCCCACATTCAGATGTCCAGGAACATGGACTGCTCTCAGGGAGAGGAATTTCTCTTGAGACCAAAGGAGTATCCGGTACGCCAGCTTGTATAAGGGGCGTGAGCGGAGTCCTCCTTGGTGGTTTATGTAGTAAACCACCGCAGTGCTGTCTGTACGGACCAGCACGTGTTTGTTTCTTAGGTCTGGGAGAAACCTCTTTAGGGCCAGGAATACTGCCAGCATTTCTAAGCGGTTTATGTGCCACGAGAGATGGTGGGCGCTCCATAGGCCTTGGGCTGAGCGGCCACTCATGACCGCCCCCCAACCGGTAAGGGAAGCGTCGGTCGCTAGCGTGATGCGGCGACCAGGCACTCCCAGAACCGGTCCCTGAGAAAGGAACCAGGGTTTCCTCCACATGGCCAAGGCACGTAGGCAACGCCGCGTGACCTTGATCTTGCGGAGCGGGTTTCCCCTCGGGGAGAACCCCCTGGTCCTGAGCCACCACTGTAGTGGTCTCATGTGCAGCAGTCCAAAAGGTATCACGTTGGAAGCGGCTGCCATAAGACCTAACAGTACTTGAAACTGTTTGACAGTGAGTGACTGGCCTAGCTTTACTGCATTCACTGCAGTCAGTATGGAATCGACTCGTGCAGGAGACATGCGTGCCTGCATGGAGACTGAGTCCCACACTACGCCTAAGTAAGTGGTCCTCTGTAGTGGAGAAAGCACACTCTTCTTGGCGTTGAGTCTCAACACCAACTCTTTCATGTGAGCGAGAACAGCACCTCGATGCTGAACCGCTAACTGCTCCGAGCTGGCTAGGATGAGCCAGTCGTCTATGTAGTTGAGTATGCGGATGCCCTGGAGTTGCAACGGAGCCAGAGCAGCATCCACACACTTCGTGAGAGAGCTAGGCCGAAAGGAAGCACTCTGTATTGGTAAGCCTTGCCCCTGAAAGCGAACCTGAGATACTTTCTGTGCTGAAGAAGGATGGAGACGTGAAAATAAGCGTCTTTTAGATCTATCGTGACAAACCAGTACTCGGACCTGATTTGTGACACGACCTGCCTGACAGTAAGCATCTTGAACTTCAGCTTTCTGACTGAACGATTTAGCAGCCTGAGATCTAAGATGGGCCGAAGCCCCCCATCCTTCTTCGGAACAATGAAGTACCGGCTGTAGAACCCGGATTCCCTGTCTTGAGGAGGGACCACCTCGATGGCCTCCTTCCGCAGAAGAGTTTCTACTTCTTGTTCCATCACCAGACCCTGCTCGGGGCTTACTAGAGTTGGAAATACCCCGTTGAAAGGTGGCGGCGTGGCGCCGAACTGAATAGCATAACCTTTCTCTACAGTACGCAGGACCCAATTTGAAACTCTTGGCAGTAGTTTCCACGCTGCCAGAAAGTTCACTAAGGGTACCAGCCTCTCGAGACTGGTGTCTGGATTTACTCGAGGAACTAACTCGGAGACCTGTAACAGCGAACTGGCAGGAAGCTCCTGAACTAGCTCCTCGGGAGACCCCCGTGGGGGCTGCAAACTCTCCAGGGCCGCTACGTTTCCGGGCGGAACAGCTAGAGGATGTTCGCGGGAGATAGCCGCGCCCTGTAACACTGGCAGGGTTAGCTGACTCATCTCCTGAGGGCCACGAAGGGGTCTGAAACCCGCACCTGGAGGTACGGTGCAAACCCCCTCGAGAGGGGCTGCCCTCAACGGCCCTGAACCACAACCTTCAGGGCCGCTTAGTCGAGGACTTCCTTGATTGGAGGACGACCCTCAGGTCGGGCCTCTTCTTCTTGGAAGCCCCCGACTTAGAGCGTTGCTTTCCGGGTCCCCTAGGCTGGGCCGGGGGAGCACGGGCGGCAACGCTCTGCTTTTGTGCCTCACGATGGGAGCTCGTACACGGCTGAGGCTGCCTCTTTGATGGTGCAGCAGCCTCAGAGGAGAACACGCGGCGAGGAAGGAATGTTCTGAACGCCGCCGCCTGCTTGCGGGCCTCCTGGTGCCTGGCCACGACGGTATCGACCGCGGCACCAAAGAGGCCAGAAGGTTGCAGGGGGGCGTCCAGAAGCGTGACCCTGTCCTTTTCCTTTACGTCAGACAGGGTCAGCCAGAGATGCCTCTCCGCGGCCACCAGGGCTGCCATAGACCGCGCAACAGCACGGGTGGCCTCCTTGGTGGCGCGGAGAGCGAGATCTGCAGTTTTCTGCATCTCTGTTATGCTGACTTCCTCGCCGCTGCTGAACTCCTTCAGCAGGTCAGCCTGGTAGGCTTGCAGGATGCCCATGGTGTGAAGGCAAGACCCTGCTTGACCTGCTGCCGTGTATGCCTTACCCATCAGGCCAGAAGTGACTTTAAGGGGCCTGGTGGGCAAGGACGGAGCCTTCAAGGACGACGCCGAGCCGGGTGACAGATAGCCCGCAAGCGTCTGTTCAACCCGTGGCATCGTCCTATAGCCATTCTCCTCTGCCCCCCCCCCCCCACATTTCCATAATTTTCAGCGGGGGAGAAAAGACGGGAGGAGTATGGCTTTTCTCACGATCTCGCTAGCTCTTGGTGGAGATCGGGGAAGAAGGGAAGGCTCCGTTTTGGAGGTGCTGACTTTGTCCGCAGGAAGCGATCATCTAATCGGCTTCGCTGCGGCTCATGTGTTTGCTGTTGTTCCGCGGGCCATGAGATGTGAAGTTTGGCTACAGCGTTTGTCAGCACCTCTACGAGCTCCTCATAGTGAGGCGAGCGTGATGGCGGTTGTGGTTCCTCTGTACCACTTTCAATGTCAACCTCCTCGGAGGAAGACAAGAGGAACTCGGGGACCTCCTCCCGGGGGGAAGAAACCGCAGTGCGGGCTTCCGCATCCAGGAGGAGATCGCTCGATCCGCTGAGTGAGAGCGGAGATAGGGGGTCACCCGTCTCCATACCCTCCAGCAGATCGAGCTGCGAGCCCCACGAGTGCAGCCGCCGCTCCGCCTCGACGGAAGCAGGGCCAGACCCACGGGGCACGCTGGTGAAAGCCCCCTCCTCGAAGAGGGCTTTCCGGGAGCGAAGCACGTGCACCGGCAGGCGTTCACAGTGCTCACAGCCAGCCTTTTCGAGGGCTGACTGAGCGTGATCCGCTCCCAAGCAGACCACGCATAAACTGTGTGTATATAACAATGAAGCGTTGGCAGGGAGGGACACACTGTCTATGCGGGCGCTTCACCGCCACCAAACTCTTTTTCTTAGGTTGTAAAGATGCCATACTAACTCAAATAAAAGTGTGTCAAACTGGACACAAAAGCAGCAGTATGGCACAGACAGACACAGACACAGAGCGCTCTCGCTGAATGACAAAAGCTGCCGCGGGCGTCTAACGCACGTGCTTTATACTTCCTGGTCGGTGACGTCACCGCGCCTGTGACGTCACCCCCGTCATTTCATTGGTTGTTATACTCAGTTCAGAGTGCGGCCCGCCAATGGCGTTCCCCATAGCGTTCCTGACGCGGCTCGAGTTCCCGGAAGGGAACTGTCGGTTATTTTTGGTTATTTATAATATATTTTGTTATTTATGTAGGTTGTTAAAAAATGCAGTGGCCTCTAATTTAAATGACTGTACCTATAATAGAGAAAATAAACATCTTGTTCATGTACTCATATTTTCATTCATTCTTGTCCCTTGCTTAAGGCATAAAATAAATATACAAGAAAGGCTTTCAGAATCATTTGCTTGTAAAACATCGGCAATCAACATGAAGAACCATGAAGAATCAATATCAGTGCATTACTAAAAAAGACATTGGGTGCTCCTAACTTTTTGAAGTTGGAAGCAAAAGTGTTACCAAGTAAAAAAGTTAATTTCGTGCCCTGTATGTAAGTTATTATGTTTAATTAACAATGTTATTTCAACTTTGTACAATTTTTCTTGTTACACCAGTGAGCAATCCAGGTCTGTTTGATGTCTACTATTTTGTTTGGTTGTTTTTTTCTTTATGCTAATGTTTTTGTAAATGAACTCAGCATAGTTTTTGCAAATAAAACTTTAGAATTCCTTGATTTATTATTTCAACTTTATGAGTACAGTGCGTGTCCGTGTGTGAATAATAAGATGTATAAATTTGCATTCAAATAGTTTATTAACACTTTCTAAATGATCTCCTGAACCACTTACAACTACTAACTAACCGGTTTGTAAATAATGTAATGCGTAATTTAGAAATGATTAACTGATCCTTAATAAAGTATGAAAATACAATTATTAAGCATATTATACAGATGCTTATAAAACAAGAATAGAGCACTTATATATGTATTTATGAACTGCTTACAAATGTCTATTAATGTAGGAATAATGCTTTATAAATAATTAATTAACTATTTATAAATGCTTAACTAATGACTCATAGTGTGTAGTTATGATAAAGTGTTACCCATATTATTTACACAATAGCAATAAATTATTCATAATTTACCATAATTAAACTCTGAGATTTTAAAATAAATATTTGAATAATTAATTCTGACATTGGTTAATAGTCACATAAAATACAAATAAACATAAAATATATATATGAGAAAACAGCAGTTAAGACAGCATCTGATCATAGATATATTGATATGTTTGCAACAACTCTGTAATCAGCACTCCAGTAAAATCACGTCAAGTCATATTGATTTATAACACTTTACGTGATATGTGTAGAATATGTATAACTCAATATTTTAACAATTTGCAAATGCTAAACAATTGATCAAATCCACTGATTAATCAGTGAAGTAATTGATGATTAGTCGAAAGTTAACAATTTTACACCATAATAATGTAAAACTATTTCTTTTGTGTTTCTCTTCCCATGATGGCATTTTTAGTGTTCCTCTCTGGATGTAAAAGGATAATGTAGCACTTTGGGGCAAATATGGCCACCAATAAACCAAAACTAGAAGCTAAAATGGCAAATATCTCTACAGCCACTGCATATTTCCCTGGTGAGCTCACATATGCTGGGACAAAGGCAATCCACACAGCACAGAAAATCAACATGCTAAAAGTGATAAACTTTGCCTCATTGAAATTATCTGGAAGATTTCTTGCCAGGAAAGCTAAAAGAAAGCTTACTGCCGCCAATAATCCAATGTATCCCAGTAGCATAGAAAAACCAGCCACTGAGCCAATAGCACATTCGTATACTATTTTAGAACGAGTATACTGGTGGTTTTTATGGGGCGTAGGAGACGCAGTTGATAGCCAGACTGCACATATTACAACCTGAAGGGCTGTTAGGACTAAAACTGTGCATCTTTGTTGAGCTGCTCCAAACCATTTCATCGCTCCTTTTCCTTCTGGTCGAGATGACTTGAACACAGCTATTACCACCATAGTCTTGACCAGGATGCTGGAGATGCACAGGACAAAGCTTATGCCAAACACAGCATGTCTTAATTGACACGTCCATAACTGTGGCTGGCCAATGAACAGCAGCACACACAGGAAACACAGTTTGAGTGACAACAGCAGCAGGAAGCTGAGCTCTGAATTATTGGCACGAACTATGGGAGTGTTATGATGATAAGCAAAGATGACCAAAACAAGAGCACAGATACAGGTGCCAAGCAGAGAGGCAGTAGTCAAGGAGATGCCTAAAGGGTCCTCATAGGACAAAAACTCTACTTCTTTCGGGACACACTGATCCTTAGCTGAATTGGACCAGAAATCATCTGGACAGAGTGTGCACTCAATAGTATCTGTGAGTAATAAAAAGAGAGAGGGTGTACACTGAATAGGAAATTACTTTTAATTAATTATGTTAAAATTTTGCAGACTATAATTTTCTCACTTGTTGTATTAGAAATTTCTCCATCTCCACATGGCAGGCAGTCAAAACAGCAGACAGGAAGGCCCTTCCTCCTGGCTTGTCTGGTGCCTGGTGGGCAGATCTCACTGCACACAGACCTTGGGAGCTGAAATAATATATTTTATCTCTTATCTATTTTTAATATATTTGATCTCTTTCACATAATATCAAGCTTTTCATTAATTTATCCTCATATGTCTTATCATAGCTTTGACTAGTATATGGACTATGCAAAAAGGAGAAAAATAATATGTATTGTTTATTACTTTTTTGGTCTCAGAGTTCCAGTAAATTGCATCCTCATCCAGTGTGAGCACCATCTCTTTTGCCGCCCCTTTATTTACTACACCAACCGGGTGAATCATTATCGATCCATCAATGCTCGGCTGCCAGTTCAGCACATCATAGATGGCCAGAGCATCTCCATTCTTATCAAATGACACATGATCCCCAGAGCCGGTAGTGAAGTTCACTTTTTGGAGGTAGTGAACCAGCTGTACAGTTTGTAGACAGGATAATTGTAAAATGGTTATCGAAAATGTTAAATAATATAGAGTACATATTTTGTATATTTTACTTTTACACCCTCAGCTCTTCTATAGGCCTGGAGAGAATTTGCACCATGCCTGTGGGTCTTACCTGCCAGGGTTTCAGGTTGGTTTTATCAGCACAGCCGTTTCCACTGAATGGTCCTGTACCCTCTATACACTGCATCAGATCATGAAGTGCATGTGCCAGGGCATAAACTGCCTTATAGACATTATAAGCTGCTCTCAACCCTGAAACATCAGTGTATGGAGTTTCAGTGTTGCTCAGATCCTCCTGTCCAGAACACACCTTTTTCAGTTGCTCTCCATCTATCGCTCGACCCCCATTTTCAAAACTACACCTGAAAATGTTCTCCCAGAAAATTCTCACTATACTGTTTTTCTGATCATTACTGGGACGAAGACGTAGAAGAAACTCACGAAGCCCCTCAATCTCCCCACGTCTGATAGCAATGCCCAGTGTGCCCCCCAGGATGGGCAGGAAACGTGGAGTTTGGTATACAGGAGAGGTGGTCCAAGCTTCACTCGCAATCCACTGTCTTCCTGTCATGTTCTGCAACACCACCTCCTCCATCAAAGGTATCAGAAAAGATGAAGTAGAAAAAACAACCACCACTCTAGCTGTTGAGGCCTGAATCACTCTTGTTATATGCTGAATGTCTCTGTTGTTGTTATCATGGGGAAGCATTTCAGAAAAAGCAACACAATGTCCAAACAGCTGCATTTCCTGATGAAATAACTGAGCAGCATAGATGCCATAATCATCATCACTGTAGATGAGACCAACCCAGGTCCATCCAAAATGTCTCAAGATTTGAACCATAGCCCGCACCTGGAAGGCATCACTGGGGATTGTTCTGAAGAAAGAGGGGTACTTTTCCCTGTCACTCAAACAGGAGCAGGTGGCGTAGTGACTAACCTAATTAGTTGGGAAGAATAGAGAGAAAAAAAGAAGACATTAAAAATTAAAAACAGAGTGATTATCATTAGTACTTTAATTTTTTTTTTCCTTTCAAGACGCAAGCAAATTTGAAAGAAAAAAGTACTAAAAACATTTTGAAGGTATACAAAGTTAAAACACACACACACACACACACACACACACACACACATATAAGTGCAAAAATATGTACATAGTGTATTTTCTTTTTCATCTTACAATAGGTACTCGAAACAATCCCAGAATGTTGGAAATTGCAATGGAAGGAGTTGAACTTGGATCCCCTACAATCCCAATGACAGGAGGAGGGCCAGTGCAGTTTAAGTTAGAGAAGGACTCCTCTGTCCCACTAGCCAGGGATATGGCAGCCCGAAATGCTATTCCTAGTCTCACACAGTTGTCATAAAGATGGTAACCAAGAGTGATGTTTGGCAGCAGGTTTGGATTCTTATTGATCTCATTTACTGCAAAAGCCATGGTCTGTGCCTGCTGAAAGATTTCTATATTAAATCTAAAGAAAAATAAATAAATAAATTAATTAATACACACACACACACACACACACACACACACACACACACACACACACACAAATGTTCACATGTAGTAATAAGATATCAATCATTAAAAGATACAACAATATACAACCATTAGTACACAGTAAATACATTTCAGGTCAAGCATCACTCATTGAACCCTCCCATTCTGTGTACCTGCTTAAATATACAATCATGTTTTTGTATTTTGTAATTATTTTGTCCCTAGACCAGACTCACTTTTCACAGTATGGTGGTTCTGGCTCCGTTCTGAAGCTCAGTTCTGGAAACACTGTGAAAAAGTGAACATGAAAAAGGCCTCCAAGTATAAAATCTCCATTCTGGTACATTCCATTCAACTTAAAGCGTCCCTGGAGCTGACATGTACCTGGTTTGAGGATTGAATCTGCAGAGATACAATTAAATGACAGGCATAGAAAAATATACAGAGTGATCCACATCTCTCTTTCTCTTTCCAATGATCCACTCAGCCACTTTAACTAATTTATGATGTAATTTGTGTGGGGTGTTGCTTTAAAAGAGCAGGCGATGCCAAGTGAGCGTCCCTGGAAAGCAGGTCATCACTCTTCCATCCCTCCCAACATACAGAATTGATTAAATAAAGGACATTTTATGCATGCACAGTGAACTGCTGTTGAATGTCTAAAGAGTTTAAAAATGCTGAGCAGGGAAACAATTGGCTTGTACCAGTGATCAATTCTATCCACTTATTTGTGTTTTGTACTTTCAAGTGATTAATGTAGTTTTTTTTTTTTTCAGAATGTCCTCTAGATGTCAGTCATGCATTTGACTTTTGCTGAGCAATAAAACATACTGTGGTGGCAGTGATACAGCATATCATGTACCATGGTAAAGTGATGCACAGAGGCATGGATAATATTAATTAACAGACTAAATAAATACTATTACTATATGCATGTATCAGAGTGTGTACTAGGAAATTCGTTTATTCAGACCAGCGATCAGTAAACTGTGGATCAATCATCTTTGTGTTTAAGTTTTCATCATTTTAGATTTTAATTTTTTTTTTTTTGAAATCCCAGAAATCCCAGAAATGTAATCACAACACATAAACATATGCAAAATGTGTTTTATATGAGAAATTTGCGAAAATGTGAAAATGTTTAAGTGTAAACAAGTGTTTGGGGGAAAAAAGAACATCAACTTCCTACTGTTTGACTGCAAATAAAAAAACTACATGGTGCTTACTATATAAGGGGTGGTCTATGGCAGCCATGGTGGCCAAAGAGCAGCATCTGTGGTTGAGGGTCAGAGATCTTCTGTCTGGGTCTTTCTGCTGGACACCCCGCTAGCGCCTCTGGTCTGTTCACAGTCAGCACTGTCACCGACAGTTTCAAGGAGGTCAAGAAACAAGTAGTGGCATTCCAGGTATTCCTTCCTCACCACTCTCATGCTCTTGGGGCTCTTGAGTGGGAGCAGCCCCAGCTGTGTACCAGCTTCTTGTATAGGGAGGTTCAGAAGAGGAATGTCGCTTCTGCTGCTCCCCCAGAAAGATCTGGAATTGGAGCGGCGCTCCAGGTCAAGGTCTTCCAAGCCAAAGGTAGATCTGCAAACTGTCATGGCAAAAAAGGCTTCGGCCAAGAAGTCCTGACACAAGTGCCTTAGGACTTTTGAGGGCAAGCCCCTCTGGAGAAGAGCGGTGTACACCTCATCATACGGTGCCCGTTTCTCCTCAGTGCCCTCAGGAGAAAATGTTCGGCAAGACAGAAATGGATCACTTTGTGCTCAAGAAACAACACACTGTCTGCTCTGGTTCTACCTTACTCATCCAGCTCCACTTGGACTGGATGCCATGGTACAGACGTGGCCGAGGCTGTGTCTGTACACCTTTCCCCTGATTACTCTGTTCCTGGGAGTTATGAAAAGAGTACGCTTTTCACTTCCTAGTGCAGTAACCTTCAGCTGGACCCAGTTAACTGCCTGGTTGGTTCAGTGCTAGATTTCCTGCAAGAGCAGTTCTCTGCTGGGTTATCCTCCTCCACCATGAAGGTATGTGTGGTGGCTATAGCTGCTTACCACGCCCCTCTTGATGGCCAGTTACTGGGGAGGAAACCTACTTGTTACACGTTTCCTCCATGGTGCACTGAGGCCCCCGGCACGCTCTAGAGTACTGACATGGGGTTTGGCTATGGTTCTGGAGGCCCTCTGTAAACCTCCTTTTGAGCCTTCGTCGGAGGTCTCAGACAGATTTCATATAGTCAAGACTGTATTTCTTCTGGCCATCTCTTCCCTTAAGAGAGTCAGGACCTTCAGGCCCTTTCTATGGCCCCTTCTTACCTCGAGTTTGCACCTGGCATGGCTAAAGCATTCCTGTACCTTAGCCAGGGGTACAGGGGCCAAACACATGCAGATCCTGATGTAAACATGAATATTGACTAGTGATCATCCGTGGACAAGTCGGCGCCTCGCCGTAGACATGCAGTGTGTGGTAAGAGATTTATTCATCATACAGTGTAGGTAGCTTCACTAGCCTTATGGTTTCGGGCATGCAAATAATTAAATACATTAGCACAATAATGATAATATCACGTATCGCGATCTCGCAGGCTGACGATAGGACCAACAATACTGTAGCGTTTTATTTACTCACCCTTAATGCATCCTAGGTGTATATGACTTCGTTCTTTCAGACGAATGCAATCGGAGTTATATTAAATAAATTCTGGCAGGGGCAAGTGTTCCATCAGTCCAAAATAAGTCGATCCGTAATAAAAAGTGTCTCACATGGCTCCGGGGTGGTCGGTAAAAGCCTCCTTTAGCGATCAGATGTGTTTTTGTTAGAAAAATATCACAATATATTTATTTACAATATTTACGATATTGCTATGAAAATGTTGCCAACTTATTACTCAAATTATTGAGTAATAAAAAATAAAGACTTATTTTTTTTTCATTACATGTTGCTCCAACAACAAATTAACAAATTAGATACAATTTATAGATATATTGTATAGAATAGGAATACTAATTAATTTACATTTTACACACATACTGCATAAAGTAAAAGGCATTATGTTATATCTTTATTAACAGGTGAGAATCATATTTATGCAGGCCCAAGCTCCAAGTGCCACCACCACCACCCCAGTGGCATTAGGAAAATGGTGGTGTAAGGTCCACCCACCAGCCGGAATCCAGTGATAATAAACTCAAAAGAATATTTTTTTATGCAATCCCTAAGAAATAGCATGCTAGGCCAGTTTGGTGATCAGAACTTCCGAGCTTTAATGACGCGCCCCAGGCTTCGTCCATTAATCTCTCGGTCTGACTCACCCTAGCACTCGAACGATGCGGAAAACGCCAGCGGTCACTAACCTACTGTACTGAATGAATGATTTCAGACAATATCAAAAATTAATCAAGATTAACATTTATTTTTGCCAGGCAGGAATATTTTCAATTCAAAGTAATTCAAACATTTTACACAACTGATCAGCAGAAAGTGAAAATAAAAATAAAACAAAACAAAAAGAACACAAAACAAAATAAACATTTAAAACAAATAAAACTAAAGTAATTTCAAAACGCCAGCATACCTGGCAATAAAGACACATAGAAGTTGTGTAGGAAGTCTGGTTGCAGATCTTCCTCGAGTGGTTTGCCAATTCTCTTTAAATACCCAGAACACAGCATCATAAACATTTAGCACCCAAATGTATGTGAAACTTTCTCAGGACCGTTCCCGTGCTCATCCTTAGGGGTAGAGACAAATGGTTATCAAAAAGATGTTGATTGAGATGCTCGCTCACCAGGAGAGCAGCTTTGTGTGGGCCTGCTTTATTGGTGAGGGAGAGAGATACTATTTTTCCACTCACACCTGAAGAAGTTATATTGACCTCTTATTTGCATCTGTCACACTTGAGAGGAAGGTAGGCAGGAAACAAACCATGGGGGGAAGAGGGGGATGACCAAATTGGGCCACATATTGTTTCCTTTCTCGCAGATCTTATCTCAAGATTAAAGAGTTTTATTGCTTTACTGTAGGTTGAAATTCTTTGCTTGCTGAAATCCATCCTTACAGTGGGCACATGCATTTATCCATCTAGCAGTCTGGTTATTAATGAAACCAATGAAAGAGTTACTCTGGAATAGCAAGAGTGTGAAACAGAAACACACAAAAAGGGAAAGATATTGTTAGGGGTGCGTGCAGGACGAAATGAGACGATAGACGATATTCACAAATAACAATATATTTAATATAATTCTCCAAGATGAACAAGGCAGGAACAGGCAGGAACACAGAGAGCTTTCACACATATCAAATAACGTTAAGGACTGACAGAGAACTCAGGAAACAAACAGACTTATAAAGACAGACTAATAATTACAGACAGGTGACGGTGATTACACAAATGAGGACTAAACCAAATGATCACAAAATGACAGGGGGAAGACAAATGGGAAAAACCAATGACAAAACAGACAGAACTGTGACATTACGCCCCCCTCCGAATAGGCGCGTCCCCACGCCGTAGAAAAAAAGAAAAAACGAGAGGGGCGGAAAACCAGAAACATAGAGTCCATGAGGGAGGGGGCTTCGGCGGAGGACGCAACCGAAGGAGGGGGACCAAAACAAAAGTCCAAGTGGATGACAGGACAGTCCAAGGGGGCGACGACGGAGGGAGGAGCCAGGAAGGAAACAGGAGGGACCCGGGGCAGGAGGAAATCCGTAGGACCCAGACCACAGCCATGATGACGGCCCATGGTGGAAGGAAGGAGGAGCCATGGTGGAGGGAGGACCGGCGACTCCATGGGGCCGACCGACAGAGGCGGAGCAGATGGAGGAGGAGCCCGAGGCGGAGACGGAGAGCAGAAGATTCAGGGTGACGCTGAGGATCCGGAGGGCCAAGGTGGAACGTAAGGCTCTGGTGGCCGAGGCGGAGGCGGAGTTCCGGAGGTCCGCGGCGGAGCCGGAGCGACAGAGGATGGAGGCTGTGCCTGAGGGAGGGAGGAGTCCACAGGAGCCGGTGGGACGGCGTGACGAGGCACAGCCGGAGGAGCAGAGTCCTGAGGTGACGGAGGGACGACAACTGACCAGTGCGGAGCCGGAGAGACGATGGAGCCCGGTGGAGCTGGTGGACCGACGGGCGATGGTGGAGAGGAGGGCGTCGAGAGCCGTGGTGGAACCGCAGGGTCGGAGGGCCGAGGCGGAGTCCTGGACTCGGAGGCTGGAGGTGGAGCTGAGGGATCCTCCAGCCGAGACGCCGTTGGAGACTGGCAGCCCCGTGGCGAGCCCACTGCACAGATGTTGGGCTGAGGGTGAGCTGAGGGGCTGTCAGGGGACAGTGGTGGCCAGACAGACATGGCAGTGGATGACAGAGGGTGGGTGGGAATTCCGGGCAGATAGGAAAGTCAGGACAGACAGATAATTCAGAAAAAAAATCAATTAACCCTCTGGGGCCGACGGTCACGCCGGCGTGACCAACCTACTTTTTTTAAGATCAGCGCAAAAGACACTAAAAATGCTCTGTCGGTTTAAGTCATACACATTAGAGATATACATCAATTGAAACTGTAAAGCGTGTACTTTTATTTGGGTACACTCAAAAGAACAGCAGAAAGTTGTGTTTTTTTATTTAGAATAAAGAAAACAAACAGGGTGATTTCTGTTTTCTCTGTCTCCGTGAACTGCTTTTAGAAATGCGTCACTTATATCCAGTGTTGGGTGTAACGCGTTACTAAGTAACGCGTTACTGTAATTAAAATACTTTTCCACTGAAAAAGTAGAGTAACTGATTACTGTTCATTTTTAAGTATTTTAATTACAGTTACGTTTAATGTACTTGCGTTACACTGTAAAATAATTAAACTCGCTGAATATCATTATTTAATTTGATTAATTAATCTTCTAAATGTGAAAGTAAACTCTGCCGCTTTAAAATCGTTGAAGTGCAGGTGCACGTGATTTCGCGCAAGTTTGCTGCATACTCCTATGGTATTCTTAAAGGGGATGTTGGACTCGGCTGAAGCGAGTGGCTGTTTTGCGAAATGGAAATATGCCCATTACTTCAGTTTTCTGAAACAAGCAGACAAGAACATTACAGTAATATGTAAGCTATGTCCTGGGGAGAAAAAACTATCGGCCGCTGCGCTGTCAATAGCACGAGTACTCAAGCACCTGACACGGCAGCATAGACGAACACTTCTGTGTGATCCTTCATATTCGACGGATAAAACTGCGGCAACTCCTGCTAAACAGGCAAAACTTGATTTTACTTCGGTAGCGCAGAAAAGTGTCTGAATGAGCAAGGTTACAGTTCACTTTGTGGAAACACATGACATGATTACAAAAATGGTCATTAAAATGTTTTAAATATTAAAATATTGGATAGTATCATAAAAGCTCCTTGAAATTCTAAATAACATTTTAGATTTGTTTAAATAAAGTAAAACATTTATTGAACTCATTGTTTTAAATTAAGTTTCACGTTTACAGGTTGATACATGTAATTTTTAACTTTTCTTAAGTTTCTTAAGAATAATATATATATTTTGTTATTCTGGAATTGTGTTTCTTACCGAAAGAAGGTTACATTTCTTACAAAAAAGTTTATTATTATAGAATGTTTTCATAGAATGTAATATAGATTATTAAAAAAGCTAAAATGCTAAACTATTTAATGTTTGACTCATGTTTTATTTAATTATCTATTATTTAAAGAGTTTAATTTCTATTTTTTGTCCACTCAAGGTTTATAGGGATTTTAAGAAGTATTTAGTTAAATTACTTATTGAGTATTTAAGTTACTTTTTAGACACAGTAATTAGATAAGTATTTTAAATACAACATTGATGAAGTAATTAGTAATTAGTAATTAATTACTTTTTTAAAGTAACTTACCCAACACTGCTTATATCATTCAAACACGGTGAATATTTAGCACACAAACATAAAAGTGGTATCTACTGAAAGCTTGAGATTTATGCTTTTAAACGAAGTAAGTTTTATAAAAAACAAATAATCTGTGATAAATTAATCTATATGAAACCAAGGAGATGTCTAGTCTATCCAGTTCCAACTAATTATCTCTAATGTGACCGCGCCCACTATCGTGAAATCTTTTGCCATGCAAATTAGCCATGTGCTACTAGCACGGCAAGGACCGGAGTATCTGTACGCGAGGAAACTCCCACATCACCGCAACAAAGCAACATGACTTCAAGTTCATCTTGGTTACAGTTTGTTACTGAATGAAGATATGCTGTGAGGAATAAGACTTATATTTACCTCAATCCTAAGAAGGACGCGATGCGACGCAAACCCAGCAGGAGGAGACATTTACATGAGTAAGTCTTACTTTCATTTTCCTACTAGCTTTCGCTGTTATTTACTTTGACAAAACATGTACACATTTTACTAGTTAGACTTATTCCAAACTAAAATTCCTGACTTTATCAAATGAAACATTATGAAGTACATTTGATTGCATTGCATCTCTTACAATGGCAGGATATTTATAATGTTCTAGAAAAACGATGTGATTATGACTGTGAAATGCATTTATGACGATATCTTTATGAATGTAGAATCATACTTTATTTATTTTATTGTATAACAGTGTAAAAGTAATATGAGTGCTTACACTGAATGTGTGTTTACATCACGTTTATTAGTAATATAGTGCTAAACGATAATTATTAGTTTCTTAGATATTACATGTCCTTTTTTATTTTTACATTAGTACAAATTCTAGTATAGTATAGACTGTATTCTGACAGATGATCCTGATATGATTTTTGGTTTGTTTTGTTTTTGTAGTGATCTCAAACCTGCTCAAAAGATGAATCCTGCCCTCTTTCCCATGAGTCCCTTCAAACTGTTTTCCTCTGAGAGCACTAGAAACTTGAGATGTTCAACTACACTGATATTCTAGTGTAAACAAGTTTTTGACTTTTTTGTATTTTTTTTAAGGGCACACAAAATAGCAGGTAAGATTTGTTTCATTTGTTGAACAGAATTCAGAAGAAGTTTTCAGAAATGCCACAAAGTCTGTGCACATCTGTGTGGTAAGATGAGGGAGCTCAATAATGTGTCTTGGACCTTCATTATGTATGTTTTGTTTATACAGTGATAGTAAATAAAATAAAAATAATCTAAAACTCCATTCTCTGAATCTTCTCACATTGTTTCCTTACTTGCTATAGTCAAGTCAGTCATTGATGGGGCCATTAGGGAGGGCCCTTTTGTCTTTCAGGTGTGAATTGCTAAATATTCATGGGCCATTGCCACACCTAT
The DNA here is from genome assembly GCF_049309525.1 of Garra rufa. Taxonomy (NCBI): domain Eukaryota; kingdom Metazoa; phylum Chordata; class Actinopteri; order Cypriniformes; family Cyprinidae; genus Garra; species Garra rufa. The sequence goes on along the minus strand of NC_133371.1, from coordinate 21,401,444 downwards.
GAATAATCCCTTTCGATCACAAAACATGTTTTATAAAATTTAAATCAATATATTGTTTTCTCTGAACGAGTGAACAAGATGATTTTCACATCATTTGGTTGAAAAAATTCTAGCCTACGACATCCAATTATCTAAAGTCTTGTAAAGAAATGTCCTGTATGTGCTTCATGGCCTTATTTCAGTGACTTCAAAACTTTAGATTTTCAATAACCACGCATAAACATAGTTTTCTCAAAAACACAAACATGCACATTAATGTTGCTTGCATATTATTGTAGCCCAATATGTGCTGATTACAATGTAATCTGACTTTAACCATTCATATGTATTTAAGATACTGAAAAAAGCACAAATGTCAGGGCATGTCAAAACTTCTTCAGGGCCCCAAAACACCTCAGGCCCCAGAGGGTTAAATCCCCAGAATGTGGTCCAAGCTCACCCTCAGTGGTGGTGCAGTGGGTAGGGCTCTCTATCACCCTCTCTTGTTCCACATCATACTCCACCGTCGCAGATGTTGTAGTCGGCTCTCGCACCTGGTCCGATGGGTCAGGCTCTGGCTCTGTCACTCTCGGCTCTGGCTCTCCATCGTCGGTGGGCTCGGGCTGCAACTCCGCTTGTCGGGGTGATGTTTGGCTGGGTTCTGGGTCTGGTGTGGGGCTGGTGTCATCCTCCGTGTCCAACGAAGATCTGCTGGACACCAGCACCCACACGATGTAATCAGCGATGCTCTCTCGAGGACCTTCCCCGGACAGCTGCTCCCTGATGGTGTGATTCAGTCCATTTCGGTAGAATGTGCACAAGCAGCTGTCCGGGTAGTGCTTTTAAGGTGGACAAAGTCTTTAGTGTGGTCCTCGAGAGAGCGATCCCCCTGCTCCAGGAGAATGATTCGGACAGCGGGATCCATGATGAAAAACAAAAATAAACACTGAGAAAAACGGAAAATAAAGCAGGGGAAACTGTTTTGGTCAGTCCTTCTGTTAGGGGTGCGTGCAGGACGAAACGAGACGATAGACAATATTCACAAATAACAATATATTTAATATAATTCTCCAAGATGAACAAGGCAGGAACAGGCAGGAACACAGAGAGCTTTCACACATATCAAATAACGTTAAGGACTGACAGAGAACTCAGAAAACAAACAGACTTATAAAGACAGACTAATAATTACAGACAGGTGACGGTGATTACACAAACGAGGCCTAAATCAAATGATCACAAAATGACAGGGGGAAGACAAATGGGAAAAACCAATGACAAAACAGACAGAACTGTGACAGATATATAAATTTAGATATTTATTAATTCCATTAATAAAGGACCTTTTCTCCCAAGCAAGAGGCACAATTTGGTATCCCCAGCCTGAGCTGTGTAGCCTCCCGGGCTTGGTCCAGTGAAGTTTAAATTGGTAATATCTGCTGGCTGGTCTTCATCATCTACCTTTACTGGGTTCTATAATCTGGATGTCCCTGCCCTTCAGACATGGATCTTATCTGTCTCATCACCGTAAGCCCCTATATGAATGGTTATGTAGACCTGGATCTCATTATTAGAAAATGCTTCTTAGGAGCCCTCATTGTGGGTGCACAAGGGCTGGGCTCGCAGAGCAACTTCTTTCTGCACTCATTTATAGTATGCCGCTATTGGATACATTCCCATAGCCTTTTACACAACGTGAGAGACTATTTTCAAAGGGAAATTCTCCTGTTACTAATGTAACCTCATTTTCCTGCGATAACTGGAATAAGTGTCCCTCCTGGCCATGACAGGTAATACAAGGAAAATCAGGGACACCATACTTGGCCATAAAATGGAACTAGGGAAGTCAGGGACAGCCCTCTTGGCCGTGATTAGGAAGTCTAGAAAATCTGTGGCGGCCCTCCTGGACATGAAAGGATACTTTGGGTAATTAGGGATGACCTTCCTGCAAATGACAAGGAACTCGAAGGAGTCTGAGACAGCCATTGGTTGGCATAATTGGAAGCACCAAAGACAGAGGAAAAACCTCTGGAACCACTGGACTCGGAAGTGCTGAGATCACTGGACTTGGTACCACTGGTCTTGGGAGTGCCAGGAGAGATGAAAGAGAACTTCATTCTTCTTGTACAGTCTTTTCCTTTTCCTTTCTGCTGAATCAGCATGAGAATTAGAGTAGCAGAGTTGAACTCCAACCCTAATTAAATACAACTGCCTGTAATTTCATCAGAATTTCAAAAACATTTATTAGCTGGTTCTGTTGTGTTTGATCAGGGTTGGAAATAAACTCTGTAGGACAGTGGACCTCAACAGGCCAGAGCTGCACACCCCTGCTCTATTGCAATGGTTTCTGAATGTTTCATGAACTAACAGGCCTGTCCCAATACCCATTGAAATTGTTGAGAGCTGATTATAATATGTAATTTTGGACAGAATGAATGAATGAATAAATTTCTTATAGGAATTACACATTCTAAATGAATGACGTGAGAACCATGTTTCACGAGTTCACGCTTACATATAATTAGCCGGAGTATGGTAGTGCGTGCTGTCCGGAGAAAAGGCTCCGAGCTCGGAAGCGTCCCGAGCCCAGAGAACCCCCCATGGGAGTAGCGAGAACTCGGAGTGCGGAGTCGGGGTGGTGGAGGGATACTGATGAACTGTCAGGTGAATAGAGGTGAGTCGGCTGTATTTGTACTTATGGCACTGATTGGCTTGAGTGGGCTCCTCTTGTCATGTTTGCGCTAAGTATCTGACGCGCTCCTCCCGAACTTTGTTATGGCGCTTTTCCACTACACAGTACCAGCTCGCCTCAGCTCGCCTCGGCTCGACTCGACTCAGCTCTGTTTGGTTTTCCACTGTGTAAAAGTTGTACCTGTACCGGCTTCCAGGTACTTTTTTTCGTACCACCTCCGGCGAGGTTCCAAGCGAGCTGAGGCGATACTAAATGTGACGTGAAAACACAGCAGACTGCTGATTGGTCAGAGAGAATTGTCACTATTCACTGCGTAATCATTGCACGCGCCAGCAATAGTATCCAGAATAACCCCACCATTTTTAAAAAGTTTGGCCAGAGATTGCGTGACATATCCAATCCATTACATATTATGGCAACTCGGAAGAATACGCCGTGGTCAAACGAGGAGGTGCAGACAGCGGGTGTGTGTCGCGTAGAAGATAACGTCACGGCAGTTTCCTGCAGCGTCGCTATGACAAACCAGGTACTATTGTAGAGGTACAGGTACAACTTTTACACAGTGGAAAACCAAACAGAGCCGAGTCGAGGCGAGCCGAGGCGAGCTGGTACTGTGTAGTGGAAAAGCGCCATTAGTGAAACATCATTTCACGAGTTCACGCTTACATATAATTAGCCGGAGTATGGTAGTGCATGATTGGCGTGCTGTCCTGAGAAAAGGCTCCGAGCTCGGTAGCGTCCCGAGCCTGGAGACCCCCCCAAACAGCGATTAGGTGAGGGACAGCCGCCGGACTAAGGACACCCCCAAAATAGGCACTCAGGTCTGGCGGAGACCGGCGATTGAGAAGTTGCCACGTAGGCAGGCCGGAGAGGCCTGTGTGCTCGTTTGTGGCTACGGAGGCTACGCTCTGGCGACGTTCAACGCTTGCTTGCGGCAGCAGGTATGGAGGCCCACCCGGGAGGGCTCTCACCGGGCGGGGAGGAAGAAGCGAACCCACCTGGGAGGGCTCTCGCGGCAACTTACGGGAGATGGGACTCCTGGCGTTGCACCAGGCGGGGGGAAGAGATGTGGAATTTGGCCCGCCGGGCAAGTAGGAAAACCCGCCTGGGAGGGCTCTCGTGGCAACTGGTGGAAGATCAAGACTCCTGGTGTTGCACCAGGCAGGGGGAAAGGCATATGGAGTTTAGCCCTCCGGGCGAGGAGGGAGAAAAAACCCGCCTGGGAGGGCTCTCATGGCAACTTGCGGGAGATGAGACTCCTGGCGTTGCACCAGGCGGGGGGAAAGGGATGTGGAGTTTAGACCTCTGGGCGAGGAGGGAGAAAAAACCCGCCTGGGAGGGCTCTCATGGCAACGATGGGAGATCAAGACTCCTAGCGTTGAACCAGGCAGGGTGGTGGGAGGGTAGGGAGACCTGGAGTGGTAAGGTTACTTTTGGATGCTTATAGGACGATGAGGGTTTGGTGGGATTCTTTGATGTGGGACCGGTTGGTTCTGATGTAGTCCTGGAAGGTTTCTGATGACCATCTTCCTAAGTTTTGGATCTGCTGCTTCGAGAGGCCTTTCTGGGCTGCTGATGTTGCTGCCCCGATGCGAAAGGAGTGGCTGGAGAAGTTTCCTGCTGGGAAACCTGACGATTGCAGGACGGATTTGAGGTGTTTTTGGAACCAGAAGCAAGTGGCAGGTTTTTTGGCTTCGTCTAAGAATAGGGGTTCATGGGGGGATTTAGCCTGGGATTTCCTGAGGTGGAGGAACTTAAGGACCGACTGGTAGGGTTGGATTGGAGAAGGGAGGTTAAAGATGTAGATGAGATGGCCTTTTTTTGGCTTGGTCGGTCTTGCTTTGTTTGATTAGAAAGGATATAGAATCGTTGTCGAGCACTGTTAAATCGAAGATGGTGGGGTTGGTAATTGGGTCGAATTTAGAGGAGATGGTGAGTTCCGAGCATCTGAGAAACCCGAAGAAAGCGAGGATGAACATGGCATCGAGTGTGCGGGCAGTACTGAGAGGCTGGTAGCTGGTGCAGAGGGTGTGGATACATTTTGTGAGAATGTCTAATGTGATGGGCAGTCTGGGGTCGGGCCGGGTGGGCCGGGATCTTTGGATTCCCTTGATCAGTAGGGAGGTTTGTGAGTTGCTTATTTCAGGTGAGGGAGCACCGAACATAAGCTTGTGGAAGAATTGAATTGTTGGAGGGTTCTAGGAGAGACTGCTTGGAGGATGGTGTCCAGCGATGTGTCAAGGAGGGGTTTCAGAGGGTGGGTTACGGGAATATTAATTCTGCATAGTGAGGAACTGGGGTTGGAGATTGGTCCGCTCCTGAAGCCAGCGTCCTGAATTTCTGGAACAGAAACCGAGATAGGGAGTCAGCGATTTGGTTTTCAGAACCTGGAACGTGCTTGGCGACTAATATGAATTGGTCGCATGCTGAGATCCATATTAAGCGTCTAATGAGAGGCATGAGGGCAGAAGAATGAGAGCGGCCTGTATTGATGCATTGCACGGCTGCTTCATTGTCGCAATGCACTAGGATGCTTTTAGAAGCCCATTCGTTTCCCCAAAGGTAAGCTGCTACTACGAGGGGGTAAAGCTCAAAAAAGCTGAAGACTGGGGGGAGCCCAGCAGCTGGGGGGGCCATGGAGACGCAAACCAGCGATTTTGGTAAAAAACCCCAAAGCCGATAGAGGGGGCTGCGTCTGTGAATAGTTGGATGTCGATGGGAGACAAAACGAGGTTGTAGTAAAAGAGGGAGAGACCATTCCATTGTTTAAGGAACATGATCCAGAGCCTAAGTTCATCACGGCATGCGTGAGATAGGCAAACGAGATCCTTGAGCGTGTGAGCCGAGGAAGCGAGTGAGAGGAGATGAGAAATAAAGGGGCGACCTTGGGGAATGATGCGCATGGCGAAATTTAGGTGCCCGAGCAAAGAGAGCAGTTCACGTTTGGAACAGCTTGGGCTGGCGAGGAGGGTGGAGGCGACGAGAGTTATCCTGTCGATTTTTTCTCTTGGCAGGGAGGCCTGGAATTTAACTGAGTCTAGGTTAATGCCTAGGAACTCAATGGACGTAACCGGACCCATGGTTTTTTCCTGAGCGATGGGGATCCCATTGTGAGGATGTGAGCGGCTGGGATTGTGTCAGGTGGCGAAATGATGAGGAAATCATCTAGGAGATGGATAAGGTGGGGGATTGCGTAATTGTTCGACAGGATCCAACAAACGGCTTCCGATAACATGTCGAATATTTTTGGGCTGCTCTTGCAACCGAAGGTGAGACGGACGGCGAAGTAAAATTTTTCAAGCCATCATATCCCGAATAGGTGCCACGAGTCGGGATGGAGGGGCATTACCTTGAATGCGGAGGTGATGTTGACTTTTGCGAGCCAGGCTCCTCGACCTGCGATTTTAATTAACTCGATTGCTTGGTCTATATCGTGGTACCTAAGGGAAAATTCCTTGAGTGGAATCAGAATCAGAATCAGGGGAATTGTGGGGGGATGATCAGGCGTTTTTTTGCGGAAAATTTTCTTGTGGCCACTCCGATAGGGCTAATGCGAAAGGCTTCAAAGGGGGGATGGTCAAAAGGGCCGATCATGAAGCCTGATTTGACTTCTTTTTGGATCAAATTATCTACGACATCGGGCTCTACGAGGGCGGATTGAAGATTATGGCAAATCGTATTTTTGGAAAGTGCGCATTCAACGCCGGGGAAAAAAACGTGTCTGAGACCGGACAAAAGATAATCAGTAAATTCTTTGTCTGGATGGTGGGTGAGTTCAGTGGCTAGGTGCGAAATATTCACAGGAGTCGAAAGGTAGTTTTTAGATTTTTTATTTGTAGCTTTGTGCACGGGGCAAATGATGCGGGCGTGGGCCCCGCCACAGAAGTTGCAGACGTGGAGGAAACGACAGCGCTGTCTTGCACATCTCCCGCTGTTGAATGAATGACATGGCTGTCTGGCGTATGCTGCGTAAGGGTTGGTTTGTGAGGAATCAGGGTGTCCTGTAGTTGCGGGTCTTGGGACATAGCTAGATGATTTCACGGGGGCTGTGTCTGGGCATGGGGGAATAGAAAGAAGAATTTGTGGGCAGGTCATCGTGGAGTGGGCGACTGACCTGCAAACTGCACAGGAGATGTTCCTACAGCCCAAAAACACCCTGCTGTGGAGATCCGGGTCAAGAGCGCCCCAGTTGGGGCATTGATTCCACTGAGAAACACACACTGCACATTTTGCAGAAAAAAGTTTGTGGTATGTGTAGAAATGGCTCCCCCCGTAGGATAGCGCGAGCTCAGCTATGATGGCGAGATAGTCATTAAGCTCACGTCGCCTATGGGGGAAGGCTGAACAAATGATCTCAGTAAATCGACTGAAAGCGATGGAAAACTCAGAAAAAGAAAGTAGGCGAGATGAAAGGGGATTTGGGTTTTTTAGAGAGACTGAAAAGCCCCCGCAGTCTATCTGGCGATTTGCGTCAGAGGTAGGCAGGAGGGAGAGAAGAGAGGAGAGATCGACGTCCGTACCTGCCAATATCTGTGCTCTGATGTTGTGGGCCACTTGGGGGGGCTCCGAGGCCATAGCATTTGGTGGAACAGGCATTGGTGTTGCAGTGAAGAGGGAGTAAGATGGTTTTGCCTGGAGGAGGGAGCTAAAGGAAGCTGGAGGCGACGCTGAGTGTGGCGGCCAATGTGGCCAAGCGCTGGGAACCCTGTGATAGCGGGGGGCGGGGCTGCTTGTGGCGGCCATTGCGGCCAAGCGCTCGCTTGAGCTGCGAGCCCAGAGCTGACTGTGGCGGGAGGCGAGGCTGTTTGTGGCGGCCATTGCGGCCAAGCGCTTGCTTGAGCTGCGAGCCCAGAGCTGACAGCAGCGGGAGGCGGGGCTGTTTGAGGCGGCCAGTGCGGCCAAGCGTTCGCTTGATCTGCGAGCCCCGAGATAACGGGGGCGGGCGACGGAGCTGAGTGTGGTGGCCAAGCGCTTGCTTGAGCTGTGAGCTCCGAGCGAAAAGGAACTGGCAGCGGGAGTGGCCAATCGCTCGCTTGGGCCGTGGGCCCAGGTGTTGCTGGAGAAGGAGTCACAGTGGAGGGCTGGGCTGTGGCCGAGGATGTGTGGAGTCTTGTGCGGGAAGAAGGCAGTGGCGTTGTCTCAGCCGGAGGTTTGTGTTTTCTCTTGATCGCCTTTGAGGTTTGGGGAGTCTCGGGGGAGACGTTGAAAGGATGAAAGTCGGATTTAGCCAGCGCCTGTTTGAGACTCGCCATAGTCCATTTCTCCATGGGCGGGATTGATGGCCTGGCCGAGCGGTAGGAAGATGCTGGAGAGTTGTCCGGTGTTCTCGCCAGAGGTGGCGAGGGCAGGCCGAGGCGTCTCGGGCGATGCGAGGCCGTTCGAGCCAAGCGGCGGCCGCGAGATACGGCCTGGAGCTCGATTGGAGCGGCGTGCGGTGGAGTAGTGGTCCTGGGACCGGCCGAGGGAGAGTCTGAATCGTCTTCGGACTGGGAAGTTTGTCTTTGCGACATGATAGCAGACGTGCGAACCAGATACTGATAAAACCATCCTTTAACAGTATATGTTGCACAAAATTAGCAAACAATACGCTGAAACTAAATAAACAGAACTTATATATATATATATACACACACAACATATACATATGCTTATACATACATACACACATTATATATATATATATATATAAACAACAACAACAATGATAGCCTATAAGAGCTTGTGGATTGGCTGTCAATCAGGTGCGATCTAGGCCGCTGATTTGTGCTCTCTGCCTTTCTTTCAGAATTATCATTGGCTGATAAATGTTAAGATGCATTTATTTATGGTGAGAATAAGATGACGTCATTCACGTCTATCCCGTCGTGCAGCGCTCAAATTTGTGGACATGAGTGACTCCCATCGTAAATAACTTTGAAATAGTCAACATTTGGTGACTAGCAGATGAGATATGCAGACTTAGTGGGATGCAGCCTTTCGTTTGACTTGCATCTATATACGAGCTGTTGAACTGAACAACACGGCTCTGAATAAGGAGTCAATTCCCCTTGATGGGATCGATTCCAAACATTGGAATCGACTCTCAGTTCCCAATGCTAAGGAATTGATTCTTTTGAATCGATTCCCAGCCATGTGAGAGACCTCGCACGGAAGACTTTGGCGTGGCCGGAAGTTTGTATTTCCTTTTGGTCACCTTTGGGGTTTGGGGAAGCTCGGGGGAGAGGTTAGTTAGTTGCAGATTTTTTGTACAAGTTAAATTATTCTGCTTTGATTGACTTGTGCGAAGACTGGACAGCCAGCGCTAGTTTCATACTCGCCATAGTCCATTTCTCTATGGGCGGAATTGATTGCTTGGCCGAGCGGTGGCCACGAGATGATGCCTGGGGCTCGATTGGAGCGACGTGCGGGGAAGGTCCTGGGGCAAGCCGGAGGAGAGTCAGAATCGTCTACTCACGTGGAAGTTTGTCTTTGCGACGTAGAAGCGGACGAACAAACCAGATACTGATGAACCGTCAGGTGAATAGAGGTGAGTCGGCTGTATTTGTACTTATGGCACTGATTGGCTTGAGTGGGCTCCTCTTGTGATGTTTACGCTAAGTATCTGACGTGCTCCTCCCGAACTTTGTTAGTGAAACATCATTTAAAAAACAAAACAAAACAAAAAATCATGCTGTTCTGAATGTCAATCATTTATTAAATATAAAGTATAAAATACATTGTATATTCCTGGAAATGTATATGAACACATATGTATGTATTTTAATAAAAAAGGGACATTTCAAATAGTAAACTTCAAAGTACAAAGGGTGTATTTGCATAAAACATAAATAAATAGTGTAACTTCAAAGCAAGTAAAATAACAACTTGTATTTTAATAATAATGGTAATATTACAGAACAGCGGGCATTTGAGACATATGAGACAATTTTACATCACAATAATTTAAACCTATTTCTTTTGTGTTTCTCTTCCCATGATGGCTTTTTTAGTGTTCCTCTCTGGATGTAAAAGGATGATGTAGCACTTAGGGGCAAATATGGCCACCAGTAATCCAAAACTAGAAGCTAAAATGGCAAATATCTCCACAGCCACTGCATATTTCCCTGGTGAGCTCACATATGCTGGGACAAATGCAATCCACACAGCACAGAAAATCAACATGCTAAAAGTGATAAACTTTGCTTCATTAAAATTATCTGGAAGATTTCTTGCCAGGAACGCTAATAAGAAACTTACTGCTGCCAACAGGCCAATGTATCCCAGTAGCATAGAAAAACCAGCCACTGAACCTATAGCACATTCATATACTATTTTAGAGCGAGTATACTGGTTGTTTTTATGTGGTGTTGGAGAGGCAGTTGATAGCCAGACTGCACATATCACAACTTGAAGTGCTGTTAAGACCATAACTGTGCATCTTTGTTGAGCTGCTCCAAACCATTTCATTGCTCCTTTGCCCTCTGGTCGGGATGACTTGAATACAGCTATTACCACCATAGTCTTGACAAGGATGCTGGAGACGCACAGGACAAAGCTTATGCCAAACACAGCATGTCTTAACTGACATGTCCACAGCTGTGGCTGGCCAATGAACAGCAGCACACACAGGAAACACAGTTTAAGTGACAACAGCAGCAGAAAGCTCAGCTCTGAATTGTTGGCTCGTACTATGGGACTGTTACGGTTATGAGCGAAGATGACCATCACAAGAACGCAGATGCAGGTGCCAAGTAGAGATGCAGTGGTTAGAGAGATTCCCAGAGGATCCTCGTAGGAAAGAAACTCTACTTCTTTGGGGACACACTGATTCTTATCTGGATTAGACCAGAATTCATCTGGACACACCATGCACTCAATTGCATCTGTGAGTAAAAAAAAAAAAGTGAATGTAAAAGGTTAAATTAAATTCAGTTTCAGTCATATTCTGACAACAATAATCTCCTCGCCTGTTGTATTGGAAATCTCTCCATCTCTGCATGGTAGGCAGTCAAAACAGCAGACAGGGAGACCCTTCCTTCTGGCTTGTCTGGTGCCTGGGGGGCAGTTCTCACTGCACACAGACCGTGGAGGCTACCAGAGCACAGTTTATGTTGTTATGTAGTAGCAAATAAGACATTTATAAACCATTGTTCTACAGTATGTAAGATACATAAAATTAAAGGTAACATGCCTTTAATTATTAAAAATAAATAAATAAACAAAAGTTAGTAATTTAATACATTACTGAAAATAATTACGTTTTTCAATGGAAAGTTCCAGTATAATGCATCCTCATTCAGTGTAAGCACCTTCCCATTTCCTGCCCCTTCATTTACTACACCAACGCTGTAGGCCCGTATTGATCCATCAGAGTTTGGCTGCCAGTTTAGCACATCATAGATGGCCAGAGCATCTCCATTCTTATCAAACGACACATGATCCCCAAAACCTGTAGTAAAGTTCACTTTTTGTAGGTAGTGAACCAGCTGTAGAGTTTTTAAACAAGACAAAGTCAATATGTCAAATATGCATTCATACATTGTCATTCATACATGACTCACATATTTTACTATAAATTATTAGTTCTGTAATTCAAAAAAGTTTGAATGACTGTTTCTTAAAAGTGTAAATGTTATGCTTTAAAATGTTATTAATGTATACACATATTAATGTATCTTATTCAGTAACTAAAATAGCAATAATGTAATTGTGAAAATGCCAATTTAATTAAGATATCTTAATATATCTATGAATCGACATAAAGCACATATTTTGCTTTTCCACATTCTACTCTTCTATATGCCTGGAGAGAATTTGCACCATACTTGTGGGTATTACCTGCCAGGGTTTCAGGTTGATTATGTCAGCACAGCTGTTCCCACTAAATGGTCCTCTCCCCTCCTCACACTGCATCAGGTCATGAAGTGCATGTGCCAGGGCATAAACTGCTTTATAGACATTATAAGCTGCTCTTAACCCTGAAACATCAGTGTATGGTGTGTTTGTGGTGCTCAGATCCTCCTTTCCTGTACACATCTTTTTCATTGGCTCTCCCTCTGTTGCTGTAGCCCCAGTTTTAAAACTGCACCTGAACATGTTCTCCCAAAAGATCTTCAACATATTCTTTTTTGGATCATTGCTGGGACAAAGACGTAGCAGAAATTCTTGAAGTCCCTGGATCTCTCCCCGTCTGATAGCAATGCCCAGTGTGCCCCCCAAGAAGGGCAGGAAACGTGGAGTGTGAAACACAGGTGAAGTGGCCCAAGCTTCACTTGCAATCCACTGTCTGTCTGTCAGGTTTTGCAACACCACCTCATCCATTAAAGTCATTAAATAAGATGAAGTAGAAAAAACAACTACCACTCTAGCTGAAGAGGCCTGAATCACTCCTATTATATGCTGAATGTCTTTGGGGTTGTTATCATGGGGCAGGATTTCAGAAAAAGCAACACAACCTCCAAACATCTGCATTTCCTGCTTGAAGGACAAAGAAGCATAGATGCCGTAGTCATCGTCACTGTACAGCAGACCAACCCAGGTCCATCTGAAATGCCTCAAGATCTGAACCATAGCCCGCACCTGGAAGGCATCACTGGGGATTGTTCTGAAGAAAGAGGGGTACTTTTTTCTGTTACTCAAACAGGAGCAGGTGGCGTAGTGACTAACCTAATTAAAAAAATATGTAGAGAGAGAAGGCATGAGACAGAGAATTATGATCTACACACTCATGTTGATGAAAAAGAATGTGCTAGAAGCATTGATTCCGGATATATATATATATATATATATATATATATATATAGAGAGAGAGAGAGAGAGAGAGAGAGAGAGAGAGAGAGAGAGAGAGAGAGAGCATAAAAGTAAT